>NW_011888835.1:3582614-3588767 GCF_000151845.1 Pteropus vampyrus
TTATTAAATGTTTATTTCACTCATTCATTCAGTAGCTCATTCGACATTTATCAAGCTCCATTTGTGCGCTGTGCCCTGAGGCTATAGGAGTGATTAAAACAGGCAAGATCTGACTTTCAGACATCACAGAGTCAAACAGGGAAAAAGGATAACTAAATAATTTCTTTTTAAATAAACATTTTTTTTGTTTAGTTTTAGATTTATAGTACAGAGTTCCCATGTATACTCCATACCCCATTTCTCCTATTATTACTATCTTATGTGAGTAGGGTACATTTGTCATAGTGAGGCAATACTGATATATTGTTATTAACAAAGGTCCACAATTTATTTATATTTTCTTAGATTTTACCCAAAGTCATAATTTATCTTCCAGGATCTCATCCAGGATACCATATTACATTTACTCATTATGTCTCTTTAGATTCCTCTTGGCTGTGAGGATTTCTCAGATGTTTTTTGTTTTTAATAACCCTGACAGTTTTGAGGAACAATAGTCAGATATTTTGTAGGATCTCTTTTACTGGATTTTGTTTAATTTTTTTTTCATAATTATCCAGGGAATTATTCCAGGATTTTGGAAATAAAGTCACAGAGGTAAAGTGCCATATTTATCACATCCTATGAAGGGAACACACTATCAATATGACTTCGTACTTCTGATATTAAAATTGATCCCTTGGCTAAAGTAGTGTTTGTCAGATATCTCCACTATAAAGTAAATTTTTTCACCTTTCCATATTGTACTCTTTACAGGAAAATTATTGTAAACAGATTTCTAACTATAAAGTGGAAAGAGTGCTAATAAGTAGGTACGGTTGTAAAAATGTGTAAATGGATGAAATAACATAACCAATAGCAACAGGAAAATCCTCCCTTAAGAATTATCCTGAACTGATATTTAAAGATGGAAATTATTTTGTCAAAAGAAGTATGAGATGCAATTATATTTGGCATTTTAATATTTCCTGTCTCTTTTGTATAGGCTAGTGATCGCTGCAATTTATACATGTTTTAACATCTAAGGAAAACTTCAGCCTATCTGAATAGTTATATATTTGAAATAATTTGCATGCTGATTTTTCTATCTAAATAGAATATCATATCAAATGGATAAAGATAAACTCATGAAATGTATGTAAATATGGCTTACACATTATATCTCATTTCATAGCAAAATGTATTGTTCTAACTTTTACTTACTACAGCCTTTGTAAAGTAGATCAAGTTAGAATAAGCCATTGGCAAGTGTTTTTCTCAGCCCTATTTATTTATCATAATTTTTAGAGGCAGGTACTAACCCTGGTGTTTTAAAAAAAAGGCTAATAATTACTAAGAAGGGAACATTTTTGACACTGTACAAATAGGGTGGTTCACTGTCCTTTTTTATTCTCTTTGAACTATTCATGAATATCTTTATTATGACTCAAAAAACTTAATTTTCTTTTTTTGAATTAAAATTATTGGGGTAATATTGGTTAATAAAATCAAATAAATTTCAAAGTACAATTCAACAATACATAATATGTTATTCTTATTTAACCTCTATATTAGACAGAGATGAATACCATGGAAACAATACAAATAAGATAAATGAGTAATTGTCAAAATCTGCAATTGTCCTATCATTCAGCAGAAACTATTCAGAACCTACTATGGTGTCGGCAGTCTTATTTATGGGAGTTAATATGATGAGCATAATCAGAAGTAGGCCAAGGAACTTTAATATTCTAGGTACAAACACATCTCAAGGACTTGGTTCTCATCATCTACTACTTAACTACTTACGCAGACATGTCAATAAGGCTGCTAAGCAGGATTACTTCTCATATACCTTAGAAAATTTGAGAACATAAGGAAGGATTTGTGCAGAACAGAAATTGTAATGGTGTATAACAGGTTTTATTAAAATAACATCCTCTAAAACCTGCTAGAATTCATTGGGCTGGTGTGCGTTATGGAAGATATAAAGAGAGCTAGAACCCCCAACAGACATAGAGAAAAAGAATGCCCGAGGGATAGGGATGAGAAATGACATTTTGAACAAGTTCAACAAGAGATCATGAAAGCACGAAATCTTGAGACACCTAAACTGATCCCAAAATATAGCAATAGCAAGAAAGAAGCAAAGAGAAAAGAGAAGAGAGTAGAAAAGTAGAGAAAGGGAGAAAGAATATAGCTCATGCATTATTAATAGGCACACTCAGAGCTCCTAAGTAGCCAAAAAAGTACATTTTATATAATAGTAAATGTGTTTATGCTTCCTAAAGTGCTATAAGTCCATATCGAATCTTGGCTTTTTTTTTTTTGTCATTGGAAGAAAGGAAATGCATGATTAAGTGGGCAAGGACATAGATATGCTCTGGGAAATGGTGAGGAAACAGAAGATATTGAAATGTTAATAAAAATAGCTTCTTTATTCACTGCAAGTGTTAGTGGAAATTTAAGTATGCACAATTCATTATAGAAACAAAAAGTAATGCTTCCAATGGCTTTTGTAAATATCAAATCCTGAGGGAAAACAGTTAATGTGTGATTATTCAAAGAGACTTCGATATATACACACTTTCTTTCTGATACTCAGTTCTGCACTTTTAGCAAAGTCTTTTCCTTCAAAGCCATATCTTTTTAAAAAAATTCAGACTTTAGTGAGAGAACTTGTTCAGCCTTTAAAACTCCCCATGCCTATTTATTCTCACAGGTTAGCCTGTTGTTCCAACGCTTGTTTAGCTCATCCCATTTCACTTTATTTCTCTCTTCAGTTGATCTGATCCATGGCATCCTGTCTGTCTTCCAAATGAGAGCTCTTGCTCCTAGCCCGGAGGCTCAGCCTTAGCTGTTCCTTTAAGTTCATCTTTAACTTTTGTCAGGAGCATTTACGCAATTCTGGTTCTGAATCAATTCCATGCTGCCCTAGTCTGATGTTCTCATTCTTTCAACAATCATCAAGCGTTAACTGTGGTAGATTCCAAGCTCAGCATTAGAATGAAGACATCTAATTACCAGCTGTACCTAAAAGAATAATTTAACTTTGATGAACCTCATGTTTGTCATCATAAAAACAGAGATAATTAAGCTACATTATAGGATTTAGTGAGAGTTACATAAAATAAAATATGTAAAGTGAGTAGCTCAATGTATGACATTAATAGAAGACTAAGAAGCAAGGGAAGCTATTAGCACTATAAAAATATTAATTCTATAAAAATAGTAGACATTGGCAATTCTACTGAATGTTTTTCTGTGTAGTTATAGCATCTCTGACCAATTCGTACCATAATGACTATGTTTCCTGTCTTTAAAACTTATTAGATACCACAGTCTTTCTAAGACGTAAACCCATCTTTACTATTAATCTCAGTGGGATCTCTAGTTAGATCTCAGATCATATTTGCATGACCAGAACTATGATCATTTCAATGTATCCCACAAATTATAGGTTGCATTTTACTAAAAAAAAAAAAAAATGAACAATGTTTTCAATTTATGACTCATATTTATACATGAAAATTGCCTTAAAATGCATTTGTTTTATGAAAAACATTTGATTTTAGACCTCATTGTTAAATTATATTAGGAATGATATGAATAAAGTGAATGATAACATTGATTTTGGCTACACAGAGCAATATAAATATATTTTTTAATTTAATCGTATATGTATATTCTAATGAACAGCTCATTGCATAATGTCTTAATTTTTATTTAATGAGTAATTGTATGTAATGATTCAAGAGCAACCTTAGATTATTTATAGAGCAAAAAAGTCATTTATTATTGTAATAAGTATGAATCTTGGACTTATAAATGTTCATGAATCTTGTATTCTGCCTCCTGAAGCCCTGGAATTGTAGGTGCTCCAACATAGGAAACTGTATTGTCAACTTTACCCAGAGTGTCATCTATTGGCACTGTTGTCTCAAATTAAACCCAACTAAATATATTGCTTTGCCTAGTAATTTCAATTTAAAAGAAATATATCAAATATTAGTTATGATTTTGGTTTTCTAAAGTTGTTTTTTCCAGTTTCTCTTTAGAGAAAGATAAAGTAGAACAACTATAGTAAGGATAAGTAAAAAGAAAATCGTAAAATAAAAGCAAAGCACAATGTATAGTAGAAGTTGCAAAGCTGAGAAGTTCTTTGACAGTGTGTAATTAAGCTTATTTATGTGTACAAATCACAAAAATTGCAAGTTGGAGCACAGAAGCAGTGTTAGTCGTAGACAAGCATTTTTGGCACAGTAGTTTGAGAGAATGTATGAAAGAGAACACAAATACTCTATAAAAACTCTGCCAATCTTAATTGTTTTTTAGCCTTTATCATGAGCTATAAAACCTTAGAGTGTTGCCCAACTGGCTTATCTATATCCTTATGTATACAATTATAATACAATATATTCCTTAACCTCTTTTTGTTCTACTATAATGAAAGAATACAAGAGAAACACTTTGCAAAACTTAAGGTCTTATATAAATACAAGTGGTTATTGTCAGATCAAAACAATTTATAAGGAAGTGATGTGAAAAGTATAGTAATTGACCAATTATGCAACAACTTTTAAACAGTTTGTATATATGTCAAGCCACAACAAATTATCTTTTAATAGCAAAGATGTCTTGGGCTATAGAGACCTTGTTTTTTGCATCTTGTGTGTATTTATCTAGCTTGATTATTATTAGGGAATGTTCTAAAAAGTACTGATGGGTACCATCATTAATTGCTATGTCTTTTAATTTTATTTGATTTGAAGAAAAGTAAACTATCTTTAGCTTTGGCAACATAATTTGAAATAACATCCTCATATGGATATCAAACTTTTGCTTTCTCTCTTATCTCTCCTATTCTCCATGAGTGTTAGTTTGAGAAATCAAGCAATTATATCATTTAATATATCAATGATTTGTAAACATGGCTTAGCATGGTTTGGTTTTAGTACTTTTAATTGGAAACTGTTGTGTATGTGTTCAATAAGTACTTATTTTTCCTCTAGGATCTCATTTATTTACATTAGGGTTCGGCACTTTTCACAGCAGTTATTGCTTAACACCAATAAATTTAATCAAGAGACATCTTCATCTTCTACCTTTTTAAATTCTGATATAAGACTTAAAAGCTGTCCTCAGTTTTCTGAAATTTAATGCGTAACTCCTTAAAATATCAACAATTTCTTATCTCCCTGAGTCTACAAAGATCTCAGGCTTACTGATTGGAAAAAAAAATGTAGAAATGGATATTTCTTTACTGATACATAATAATACTTTGATTATATTTTTAACTGAATATTAAGTAAACTGTTAGGCATTTTAACTTATTAATAATTTATTTTTTTATAATTTTTGCTATTGTTTAATAAGGAATTGAAAATAATTATTCTCCGAACATAATAAAAATTTGAACAGGTCTAAACAAATGTTATTTTAATTTTAAAAGGCTTATTCCCATTGAACCAATAATTTCTTAAACCAATAATTTGGACATATACTCTTAGGATTTATTTCTAATGAGGAAAAATGCAAAATGAAAAATAGTTCCTTAATTTTATCTTGATTTTCCAAGACACAATCATAATACATTTTAACAATAATAAAGATGCTAAAGGATGTTTTAAAGATTTTCTAAAAGATAATCTTTTCAAAAATAAAATCTCTTTCTATTTTTAACCAATTACATATTCATTGTTTATAGTTAACATATTAATTTAAAATAACTCTAGAGAGATCTGATAGCAAAAGTATACATTTATATGTAGTGGATAATTGTAACAAAGTATCTACTTACATGCATAATGATAATACAAAATATTAAAGTAAACTTATTTTTCATTCTGCAAAAAGCTATTCTCAATAATATAGGAGCAGTTTTCTGAGATTGAAAGGGAATAAAGGATAGTAGTCATCCTGTGGTTATATGTCACCATTTTGAAAAATACGTCTGTAAGAAAAGGAAATTACCTAGGTAACAGAAACTCCTCTAAGTATATATATGTATAGGGAAAATTTACAGGTACTAAAAAAAAAAGGAATTCAATATATGAGTAGAGATAGTTTTATAGTGAGGCAAAATCAATTGAAGTTCAGGGAATGAATGAACGAATGAATGAAGAATAGTAGATCAGGCCTCGTTTCATAAGGTAGCTAAGACACAATGTTCAG
>NW_011888835.1:3589642-3590188 GCF_000151845.1 Pteropus vampyrus
TTTTCTAAAAGATAATCTTTTCAAAAATAAAATCTCTTTCTATTTTTAACCAATTACATATTCATTGTTTATAGTTAATAACATATTAATTTAAAATAACTCTAGAGAGATCTGATAGCAAAAGAAAGTATACATTTATATGTAGTGGATAGTTGTAACAAAGTATCTACTTACATGCATAATGATAATACAAAATATTAAAGTAAACTTATTTTTCATTATGCAAAAAGCTATTCTCAATAATATAGGAGCAGTTTTCTGAGATTGAAAGGGAATAAAGGATAGTAGTCATCCTGTGGTTATACGTCACCATTTTGAAAAATACATCTGTAAGAAAAGGAAATTACCTAGGTAACAGAAACTCCTCTAAGTATATATGTATAGGGAAAATTTACAGGTACTAAAAAAAAAAGGAATTCAATATATGGGTAGAGATAGTTTTATAGTGAGTCAAAATCAATTGAAGTTCAGGGAATGAATGAACGAATGAATGAAGAATAGTAGATCAGGCCTCGTTTCATAAGGTAGCTAAGACACAATGTTCAG
>NW_011888835.1:3590238-3591557 GCF_000151845.1 Pteropus vampyrus
CAAAATCAATTGAAGTTCAGGGAATGAATGAACGAATGAATGAAGAATAGTAGATCAGGCCTCGTTTCATAAGGTAGCTAAGACACAATGTTCAGCATCCATAAATTTCAATGGCTCCACTTTTATGATACTAAGTAATGGAGATACCGCTGTTTTATGATGATTCATAGAAGCTTTTACAATGATAAAGTAGAAGAGTGGCTTAGCAATCCACTAATCTTTTCACTATGGAATCAAAGAAGGAGAAATGACATGGAAAGGTAATCTGTTCTCTCTCCCTCACCACCTGGCAGGACTACACATAAACTATTCTAGATGAAATTACTTGATTCTGAAAATGGAAGTTAAAATATGTGGTTTGATAAATACAGGACAATCTCATCAGACTTGGAGAGGAAACTTTTTTTTTTCCCTTTTACCCTTCTCCAAGTTTCAATAGCAGAAAAAAAAATTAACATTACAACCAAAAGTAGAATGGAATGTAGGTACTTTAAAATGTAATTCAAAAATGAAGATGTATAAAAAAAACTTCAACTAATTTACATCAACTTTTTCTTTAAATAAATTTATCAGTATCTGCAGAATATAGTGAGCAAAGTATTATTTCAAAAAAGATCAGAGCACCACAAAATAACTATTTAACTAATTCTAATTACTCTTCAAAAATAAAATCTTTATTGGGAGATTAAGAAATAAAGCGAGGAAATAAATACTTTAACATATTGGCCAATTAAAATCAACATACAATTATTAAAAAACAATATGGTATAATTAAAAAAGTACTTGTCTTTGAGTCAAGAGATCTGAAATAATGTAGTGTTTCTCCTAATTAGAAAATTGGCATTGTACATATCAGTTTCTTATGATAGATTAGCTTTCTCAATAAATAAATAGAATAGACTGCATATACTTTAACACAAAATTCTAATATGATTTGTAGATATATTAAGGACTTTTAGACATAGATTAGAATGATCAAAATTCTACTGAAATAATCAGAAAAGAGTTCACAAGGTAAATCCAGTTTTTTGGTTTTTTTTTTACTTATTAGAGTCTCCTGAGGTGGTCTAATAAATATTACACATCGTTTTTTTATTTATTTAAAGTATAGTTGACATACAATATATATAATATTAGTTTTGAGTGTACAACATAGTAATTTGACATCTTATATACCTTACAAAGTGATCACCATGACAAGTCTAGTAACCTTCCATCACCAAAGCTTATTACAATATTATTGACAATATTTCCTATACTGTAGATTACATCCTTGTGACTTGTTTATTTTATAACTGGAAATTTGTATATCTTAATCC
>NW_011888835.1:3591607-3596197 GCF_000151845.1 Pteropus vampyrus
CAATATGGTATAATTAAAAAAGTACTTGTCTTTGAGTCAAGAGATCTGAAATAATGTAGTGTTTCTCCTAATTAGAAAATTGGCATTGTACATATCAGTTTCTTATGATAGATTAGCTTTCTCAATAAATAAATAGAATAGACTGCATATACTTTAACACAAAATTCTAATATGATTTGTAGATATATTAAGGACTTTTAGACATAGATTAGAATGATCAAAATTCTACTGAAATAATCAGAAAAGAGTTCACAAGGTAAATCCAGTTTTTTGGTTTTTTTTTTACTTATTAGAGTCTCCTGAGGTGGTCTAATAAATATTACACATCGTTTTTTTATTTATTTAAAGTATAGTTGACATACAATATATATAATATTAGTTTTGAGTGTACAACATAGTAATTTGACATCTTATATACCTTACAAAGTGATCACCACGACAAGTCTAGTAACCTTCCATCACCAAAGCTTATTACAATATTATTGACAATATTTCCTATACTGTAGATTACATCCTTGTGACTTGTTTATTTTATAACTGGAAATTTGTATATCTTAATCCCCTTCACCTTTTTACTCATCCCCAACCCTTACCCTCTGGCAAACCATCAGTTTGTTCTGTATATCTATGAGTCTGTTTCTGTTTTGTTTTGTCTTTTAGATTCCACATATAAGTATTCATTTATCTTTGTCTGATTTATTTCACTGAAGATAATATTTTCTAGGTCCATCCATGTTGTTGAAAATGGCAAGATTTCATTTTTTTCATATGGCCATTTTAAGAATGTTGATTCTTCCTACTCATGAACAGGGTACATGCTTCCATTTATTTGTATCTTTTTCAATTTCTTTTTTCAATGACATAATTTTCTGAAAATAGATCTTCTATCTTCTTGGTTAATTTGATTCCCAGGTATTTTATAGTTTTTGATGCAATTGTAAATGAGATTGTTTTCTTAATTTCTCTTTCCGAAAGTTCATCATTTGTGTATAAAAATGCCACTGACTTCTGAACATTTATTTTATAACCTGCTACTTTACTGAATACACTGATCAGTTCTAACAGTTTTGGGTGTAATCTTCAGGGTTCTCTGTATGTAGTATCATATCATTAGCAAATAACGAGAGTTATACTTTTTCCATTCCAATTTGGATGCCCTTTATTTCTCTTTCTTGTCTTATTGCTTTGACTAAGACTTCTAATACAATGTCGAAGAGGAGTGGTGAAAGTGGGCTTTCTTGTCTTGTTCCTGATCTTAAGGAAAATGCTTTTAGCCTTTCCCCATTGAGTACGATGTTAGCTGTTGGTTTGTTATAGATGGCTTTTATTATGTTGAAGAATGTTCTCTCTATTCCCACTTTGCTGAGAGTATTTATCATAAATGGATGCTGAATTTTATTGAATGCTTTTTCTGCAACTATTGATATGATCATACGGTTTTTATCTTTTGATTTGTTAATGCGGTGTATTGCATTAGTTGATTTGCAGATATTAAACCAACCTCGCATCCCAGGAATAAATCCAACTTGATCATGGTGTATGATATTTTTAATGTATTTCTGAATTCAGTTTGCTAATATTTTGTTGAGAATTTTTGCATCGATGTTCATAAGATATATTGGCCTATAGTTTTCTTTTTTTTGTAATGTCTTTTCCTGGTTTTGGAACCAAGGTAATGCTGGCCTCATAAAAGGAGTTAGGGAGACTTCCCTCTTCTTGAATTTTTTGAAATAGTTTGAGAAGAACAGGTGATAATTCTTCTTTGAATGGTTGGTAAAATTCACCTATGAAGCCATCTGGTCCAGGACTTTTGTTTTTTTGGAATTTTTTGCTTACTGATTCTATTTCATTGGTGGTGATTGATTGGTTCAGATTTTCTGTTTCTTCTTGACTCAGTCTTGAAAGATTGTATGTTTCTAAGAATGTGTCCATTTCTTCCAGATTTTCCAATTTGTTGGTGTGTAATCGCTCGTAGTATTTTCTTATGATCCATTGTATTTCTGTGGAGTCCATGGTTATTTCTCCTCTTTCATTTCTGATTTTATTGATTTTAGTCCTCTCTCTTTTTTCCTTGATGAGTCTGGCGAAGAGTCTGTTAATTTTGTGTATCCTTTCAAAGAACGAGCTCTTGGTTTCATTAATCTTTTGTATTGTTTTTCTAGACTCTATTTCGTTTATTTCCACTCCGATCTTTATTATTTCCTTCCTTCTATTCACTTTGGGCTTTATTTGCTGTTCCTTTTCTAATTATTTTCATTGTAAGGTTAAATTGCTTATTTGAGCTTTTTCTTGTTCTTGAGGTAGGCCTGTATTGCTATGAATTTCCCTGTTAGGATTGCTTTTGCTGTGTTCCATAAATTTTGAGTCATTGTGTTTTCATTTTCATTTGTCTCTAGTTATCTTTTGATTTCTTCCTTGATCTTATTAATAACCCATTCATTGTTTAGTAGCATATTATTTAGCCTACATATGTTTGTGTATTTTCCAGAATTTTCTTGTAGTTGATTACCATTAGTTTCATACTATTATTTGATATGATTTCAATCTTCTTAAATTTATTAAGACTTGATTTGCATCCTAACATGTGGTCTATCCTTGAAAATGTTCCATGTGCACTTGAGAAGAATGTAGATTTTGCTACTTTGGGGTAAAATGCTCTGAAAGTATCTATTAAGTTCATCTGTTCTAGTGTTCATCTGAAAGTATCTATTAAGTTCTATCTTCTAGGCCCATTGTTTTCTTGTTGATTCTTTGCCTGAAAGATTTGTCCATTGGTGTACTATGAGTGTATTACTATTGATCTGTCCTTTTATGTCAGTCAATAATTGCTTTATGTATGTAGTTACTCCTATGCTGGGTGCATATATTTTTACTAGGGTTACGTCCTCTTGATTTATCGATCCCTTTATTAGTTTGTAATGTCCTTTTTTATCTCTTATTACAGCCTTTGTTTTAAAGTCTATTTTATCTGATATAAGTATTGCTACCCTAGATTTTTTTTCATTTCTGTTTGCGTGAAATATCTTTTCTATCCCTTTACTTTCAGTTTGTGAGTGTCATTTGATCTGAAGTGTGTCTCTCGACGACAGCATATACATGAGTCTTGCTTTCTTATCTATTCGATTGCCCTATATCTTTTGATTGGAGCATTTAATCCATTTACATTTAAAGAGATTACTGATAGGTACATTGTTACTGTCATTTTATCATTCATATTTGTTATTTCTATTTTTTTTTTTTACCCCTTCTCTTTTCACAGAAGACCCTTTAACAGTTCTTGTTATGCTGGCTGTTGGTGATGAATTCCTTAAGCTTTTTTCTGTCTGGGAAGCTCTCTAGCTCACCTTCCACGTTAATCAAAAGCCTTACTGGGTAGAGTATCCGTGGTAGTAGATTCTTGTTTTTCGTAACTTTGAATATCTCTTGCCATTCCCTTCTGGCCTGCAAAGTTTCCATTGAAAAGTCAAGAGACATTGTTATGAGGGTGCCCTTGTAAGTAACCAGCTTCCTTTCTCTTGCTGCTTTTAAGATCCTCCCTTTGTCTTTGATCTTCAGCATTTTAATTATGATGTGTCTTGGTGTGGGTCTGTTTGAATTCTTCTTGTTTAGAACTCTTTGTGCTTCTTGAACTTGTATGTCTAATTCCTTTGACAGATTAGGGAAATTTTCTGTCATTATTTCTTCAAATAGAGTCTCAATCTCTTGTTTCTTTCTTCCTCTTCAGGTACTCCTATGATTTGGATATTTTTATGTTTCATGTTGTCCCAGAGGCCTCTTAAATTGTCCTAATTTTTGTTTTTAATTCTTTTATCTTTTTGTTGTTCTGATTGGGTGTATTCAGCTACCTTGTCTTCCAGTTCACTGATTCACTCTTCTGCTTCATCCAATCTACTGTTGAATTCTTCTAGTATATTCTTCATTTCCATTATTGTATTCCTCATTTCTCTCTTGTTCTTTTTTATGTTTTTTTTTTTTATGTCCTTTTTCATGCTTACTATCTCTGTCGAGAATCTCATTTTGCTCATTCATTCTCCCCCTAAATTCATTGAGCATTCTTATAATCATTATTTTGAACTCTGACTCTGGTAGGTTGCTTACCACCATTTCATTTAGCTTATTTTCTGGAGTTTTCTCTTGTTTCATTTGTGGCATGTTTCTTTGTTTCCTCATTTTATTAGCTGTGTTTTTTGTGTGGTTTTTTTTTTTTTTTTTTTTTTTTGGTGTGTCAGAAATATTTGTTTTGTCTCTCAGATAGCCTAATGTGGAAGATATTCTGTGTGGTCCAGTGGCACATTCTCTCTGATCCCTTGTGCCAGGAGCTCTGGAGGTGACTTTTGTGTGGATCGTGTGTGATTTTTTTGTTTTCGCCCAGCCTTTATTGTTGTTAATAGTTCAGTGGATGGGATTAACATTCAGGTTGACTAATTGTGGGAACTGGCTGCACTCTCAGGGTAAGAATTGTTGTGTGGGGGCTGACCCCACTGAGTGAGATTTGCCTTAACAGTCTTGTGTACTCGTTGCAACCACCCTTTGTGTGTACAGCTACTGGAACCAGTCAGGTTTTGCTCTGCTGCGGTCTGGTGCCAACCT
>NW_011888835.1:3596359-3596718 GCF_000151845.1 Pteropus vampyrus
TGATATGCATGTTGAGTGGTACCGAAACCCTGGGAGTCTCCTGAGTCTAGTGAGTAAATTTCTCCCTGCCACTGTAGTGTCAGTTTAAGTGCCCACGCTGTCTCTGTGGCTCATTGTACAAGTTTCCACTTGTAGCAAGGTTAACTGCTGCCCACTCTGGGCCTAAATGTGCTATCCCAGAGCAGGGACAGCTGCCTATCTGTATGTAGTGGGCACTTTGTGTACTGGATGGGGCAAGGACTCAGGGAGTTAAGGGCCGTCAGACCAGTACAGACCCCTGCAATCCCCTTAAGAGATATTGCAGCTTGTACAGGCAGCAGTGGTCTGTCCACAAGTGTTTTCTTTGAAATGCACTCACT
>NW_011888835.1:3597963-3604251 GCF_000151845.1 Pteropus vampyrus
GTACTGGATGGGGCAAGGACTCAGGGAGTTAAGGGCCGTCAGACCAGTACAGACCCCTGCAATCCCCTTAAGAGATATTGCAGCTTGTACAGGCAGCAGTGGTCTGTCCACAAGTGTTTTCTTTGAAATGCACTCACTGCACTAGCCAAGGTCTGTTGTCTGCACTAACTGCTCAACCCCAGAGCCAAGAAGGGCACAAGAGGCTGCTTGTCAATGGGCTGCAGGCACTTTGTGGCTTGGGAGAAGTGGGATTTCAAGGCGACAGGGTCCGTTCAGCCAATACAGCCTCAGTTTTGCTGCAACTTCTGTGCCTGGGTGTTCCCGCTGTGGACCCAGATCACAGTGAGGCCAGCTGTCTTTAGGAGTGTTCCGCCAGATCCCTGTTCTCCTGGGACACAATATTGCAACTCTTGCAGCCAGCAAAGATCTGTCTGCCATTGATTTCCTTAAAGTGACCAACCTGTGCCAGCCAAAGTTTGTTGCCTGTGTGGATTAGGTGATCAGGGGAGGGGAAGGGCAGAGCTGTGTCAGTTCACTGTCAATGGGCCACTTGGGGCAATTTGTGGATAGTGTAGGGTGGGATTTCTGAGAAACAATGGCAGTCAAATCAATATAACCTCAGTCTTGCTGAAAATTTGGTAACTTGTGAGTTCCCACAGAAGACCCACATCATAGCAAGGCCAGTTGCTGTCTGAGACTTGCCCACAGGTCCCCGATATCTGTCCAAGTTCGTGTTGGCAGCAGCAATCTGCCTAACCCTATTGATGAAATGCGGCTCACAGCACTGGTTGCTCACTGGGAATGGACATGTAGCTTACAGGGCTGGCAGCTTTTGCTGGGATTGGAAAGACCACTCACAACAATGGCCACCCTGCTGTGAATACTTGATTCTGAATCACTGGGAGCTGAACTTGGCAGCAAGACAATAACACCTGCCCCGGGCAGTCTGCAGGTTGGGAAGGGCGAGGTTTCAGAGAGACAATGGCAGTCAGACCAGTACAGCCTCAGTCTTGCTGTAAATTTGTGAGTTCCTGCAGACGACCCAGATCACGGCAAGACCAGCTGCTTTCTGGGACTGGCCGACAGGTCCCTGATATCTGCCCAAGTTCATGTTGGCAGCAGCAATCTGCCTGACCCTACCTCTGAAATGGGACTCACAGTGCTGGCTGCTGTTGCTGGAATTAGAAACTGCTCACAACAGTGGCAGCCCTGCTGTGAATACTTCACTCTGAATCACTCTTATCAGGACTTGGCAGCCAACCAGGAACAACTTTCACCAGCAGTCTGCAGGTTAGGCAGGGTGGGCTGATCCCCTCAGACCAGAGCTTCATAATGGCTCTGTGGGAGGGGTCTGCACAATCACCTGGCTTTGTTTGTAGGTTACCCTTAGCCGGGGTGGACTAAGGCACAATGGTGGCTGCCTTTCCAGCCCTCTTTCTGACTCCAGGTAATGGAGACTTTTGCAGAATGAATCCTAGGTGAGCCTCAGACCCACCACTGGTGTCCCAGGTGAATGTCTGCAGATCAGAAAGCTTTTGCGTGGGTCCTTCAAAGAGACGTCTAGGGGCTCAGTCGCCTTCCATCTCACCCAGGCGGCCAGAATCCCCTATAATTTCTACAGTCAGAGTTATTGGAATCTCCTCTTCCCTGGGCTAGGACCCTGTGCTGAAGAGCCCTCAGATGAGACCAGGACCCCCTCTCCTTCAGGAGAGCCTCTGCAGCCTCTCTCTCTCTCTCTCTCTCTCTCTCTCTCTCTCTCTCTCTCTCTCTCTGTGATCCTCCACCACCTGTGGGTGTGGGGCCAGCCTGATTTGGGACTTTGCCCTTCCTACAGGCTTCTACGTGGCTCCTTTATATTATCAGATGTAGATGTTATGATCAGCTGGACTTCAGGTGATTCTCCATGTTTATTATTTTATAATTTGATTGTAATTTCGGTAGGGTCCCAGGAAGAGACAAACCCTGCTTTTACGTAGTCTGCCATCTTCCCCCCAGATCTATCTCATTATGTTTTTGATTTGCATTTCCCTGAAGACATTTTCTTCTACCTACTGGCCATTTATATGTCTTCTTTGGAAAATTATCTATTGAGGTTCTTTGTGATTTTTTTAAGTTGGATTTTTTTTTTTTTTTTTTGCCATTGAATCATATGAGATTTTTTAGAATATATTGTGTATTTACACTTTATCAGATATTCGATTTGCAAATATTTTCTCTAAATCTGTAGGCTGCCTTTTCAATTTATCGATTTGTCCTTTGCTATGCAGAAGTTCTTTAGTTTGATATACTCCCACTTGTTTATTTTAGCTTTTGTCGCCTGTGCTTTTAGTATCTTATTCAAGAAATCAATAATAGTAACAATGTGAAGGAGATTTTCCCCTACATTTTCTTCCTGAAATTTACAATTTCAGTTTTACATTTAAGTCTTTAATCTATTTTGAGTTAATTTTTGAGTGATATATGTTGGTGGTCCAATTTCATTCTTTTGCACATGGATAACCAGCTTTTCCAAGACTACTTATTGAAGAGACAGTCTTACCCTATTGTGTCTTCTTGATACCACTGCTAAAAATTAGTCGAATTACATTTATGGGTTTATTCTGTTCCACTATTCTGTGTGCCTGTTTTTATATCAGTACCATAATGTTTGATTACTATAGCCTTTCAATATAGTTTGAAATCAGGAAATAAGATGCCTCCAGCTTTGTTCTGCTTTGTCAAGATTGTTCTGTTTGTATAGGTCCTTTTGTAGTTCCACACAAATTTTAGGATAGGTTTTTTTTCTATTTCTGTGAAGAAAGCTGCTAGAATTTTGATGTAGATTACACTGGATTGGTAGATCACTTTGGGTAGAATGGACATTTTCACAATATTAATTCTTCCCCCCACATACTAAAATACTTAGGAATAAATTTAACCAAGGAGGTAAATAACCTGTACACTTAAAACTATAGTTCACTGAAAAGACACAAATAAATGTAAAGATATCTCCTGTTCTTAATGCATGGACATCTAAGGCAGTCATGCCCACATATTAATATATTGGACATTTGGCGGTCCTAATACTTTTAGAAATTTTAGGGTTGTAATTAAAAAAAAAAATGGATCCCTTCAATGAGGTACAGTTCCTTGGTGAATGTACCAAGAGAGAGTAGAAAAAAATCAGTAATTTCATACTTTTATCAGCATTAGTAACTTGGATTTTAGAATCATGTTAAATGTAAAAGCATGGTACATTGCACAAACTAGACATAAATATAATATTTTTGTAGTTATTAGGTGTCTCCTCTTTGAATCAATATGTGACACATGCATGTGATACATATATTCACTATGTACATACTTAAAAAATAATAATTTAAGTTATATATGAGCTACAGTTTTATGATGAAAGATTCAGTATTTACTACATTTAATATTGGGTGGTTCTAATTGGATGATCTGAAGTTTCTTATGAAAGAAAGTAAAATAGAGGAAAGGCTACTGAGGGTTATATGGTATCAGATGTCAATGAAGAGATAGGGCTCTTGTAACTCACAGATAAAGAATAAAAATAAACCTATTCTGTAATAAATTACAGTGATAAAATTGATGCACTACAGTCCCAGTGAAAGCTTTGTGTGTTCTCCTCAGTTAAGAGCATACTTGAGTATATACCATTCATTATTCACCATATGGATGAATCTGATTTCATGAACAGAAGCATATTTCCTAAATGATATATTTCTAGATTTTCTTTAAACTTTTTATTATTCTGTGAATCTCTTTATAAAGTAATGAGTTTGAGAGAATTAATCAGAATGAAACTTTTAATAAAAGACTACAGAAGAAAATATAAAATTCTGAGGGGCCTGTACTTTGTTAGCATTCTTATGATTAAATTTAATGACATATTGAATAGCTATTGGCATTCATGACTAAATAGTATTAAAAGAAAAAAAAATTACAGTTTTTTGGCTTTTAGTAGATTTACTTCACTTGTATTAAATTTTATGAAAAAGTTACTTTATACTTCATGCTTCTTCCTCATAAGTAATATTCCAAGTGACGACAATTATGTTTCTGTTGAAATAATAGTGTTAGTTTTATATTTACTTTAATTACTAATCATGATCTTTTTGAAACAAAATACAAGACATACAAAGGGGCATAAATGTATAATTCAGGAATGACAGTTAAACAATAACATATCACCAAACAAGATAGATTCATCCCAAGTTAGTCTATAGGTTATAGTGGTCTTTAGAATTATATAAGGAAATAAACACTGTCTAAAAATTATCAGATGGACATTGAAATTTGAAAGCTTTGCTCTGAAGAGCATGTCTGAAAATAAAAGGCCAACTACTGTTACAGGATTATGGTTTTCTAGTCTTCTTAGATTAATAGTATCCAAATGTTACATCTAACCATTTAGTACAGCTTGATGCAATTAAAAGCTAATTTAATACAGTTTACAGTAAGCTTTGTAAGACCATGTTATAAATTGAATAAATTATTTGTCATGAAGTTCTTTTGTCTGTTTAATTGGACAAAGGGGTGTTGAACCTGACGGATTCATTTATAAGTATTAGCTTGGAGACCTCTGTATAAATTTTCTCTGATAAAGTTTTCAAAATGAATAAAAGATTTTAATCCCTCCTCCCCCTGGAAAAGCTAATTTGATAAAAATATGATTTTATTAGAAAGACTATTTAAAAGAATACCTTTCTTTACAGGGCAGCGAAGTAGCAGAGTTTGTAAAATATATTATCATTATGCCCAAAAATTACTGACTCACAACTTCCATCCTTGTGGAACTGTTATTTGGTTTATTTTCAACATCTGTATTTTGAAGTATCTCTTTTAGGGTTGGTTGGGGGAGGTGGTGAGGTCATTATAAAACTAGAAGCCTAACTAGCAAAGCTAAACAGTTAAAAGTACATTTGAAGTTGTTTCAGGCTACTAATAGCTGTCATCATTTAGAAGTATAGTAAGTCCTTACTTAACCTTAGGCTAACTGAAATAAACAACCATTAAGTTCCTACTGCATCTCATTAACATTCTAATAAAACAACATTAAACAGAACGATGTTTCTCTGTTATTCAAAGACCTGCTGTACTTGCAATATAAATTAATTAGGTTGTCATAGCTGAGCAGTAGCTTCTCTCCCATTAAAAGGCAAAGAAGAAAGAGAAATGTGCATTTGAAAATTTCATACTTCACATTGGTGCAGAACTCAAAATAAGCTTCAATTTTCATAGGACTGAGGATTTGATTTCACTCTCTATGTTTAATAAAGCTACTATACTAATAATTTTATAATTTTGCCATCGGTTTCCTCTCATAATTACTGTTTAAATAAAGAACAGAGTTAGAGTGGGCAGAGTCATCAATAATGTGACAGTTTGCACTGGTGTGTATACATGAAATTATAATAATAATACTTTGGAATGTTTTAATATAAGTAAAATGAAGTAAAACAACAGCATGTCCCCAAATATTTTAATTTCAACCATATCAGCAGCCCTTAGTGTTTTCTATGGGCTAAATGTGAGGCTATTAGCTATGGCTTCAGATGGTCTTGATTAAAATTACCTTATTCCTGCATGCTAATCGGTAGATCAAGGAAGAAAATTTTCCAACATTTTCAAGAGAATAATAAATAATCTCGAAAATAAGCTCCTTTGGCATGACGATAGTTCTCTACTATTTTCTTCAAGACTTTCAAGTCTATAGAGATAGCTGACTTAATAATAAATCAACATATGTTAGGCTCTTTTATAGAAGAAATATGTATACAACATGTATAATTGTAAACTTTTTCAATTTTTTCATAACATTGATGACTAAAATGTAATTATGATGATCTTAATATCTATCATGTTGTCACAAATGGCAGCATTTCATCTTTTCTTACGGCTGAGTAATATTCCATTGTATATATGTATCATATCTTCTTTATCTAATCATCTATCAAAGGATATTTTGACCATTTCCATGTCTTGGCCACCATGAATAATGCTGCAGTGAATATCAGGGTGAATCTATCTTTATGGAGAAATGTCTTCAATTCTTTTGGATAGATACCCAGAATAGGAATTGCTGGGTAATATGGTAATTTTATTCTTAATATTTTGAGGAACCTCCATGCTGCTTTCCATAGTGGCTGTACCAATTTGCATTACCACCAGCAGTGTATGAGGGTTCCTTTTGTTCATAGTTTTTCCAACACTTGTTATTACTGTTCTGTTGATGATAGCCATTCTAAAAGGTATGAGATAGTATCTCATTGTAGTTTTGATTTG
>NW_011888835.1:3606631-3608938 GCF_000151845.1 Pteropus vampyrus
GATTTATTTTTCTAATTTTGGAGTATTTTTCAAATGAGAATTTTTATTTAGCATTTTTATTTGGAAAGCTAAATAAAAAATTGTCAAATTATTTTTTAAGTGGTGATGAGATAAACTTCAAAATGTGTATTTAATAAAATGCTTGATTTACCTGTTATTTAATAGATACAGATTTTGATTGTAAATATTATTACTTTAAAAGTGTTAAAAAGCTGAGAGTAAACTTCAGGATGAAGTAACTAATTATGGCTGGTGATTCACCTTTTCAAAAAGGTATGTGTGATTATGTGTGTATTTGTATATGTGTATGCATGTATACACATGTATGTATCCATGTAAATATTTATTCCATGTAATATATTACATATAAACATGTAATTGTATACAAATAGTTATAGAATATCAATTTATATTCACAAGTACAAAAATTATTTGCTTTTATATATTTGTTATATTTTATATAGATATTCAGAATGAAAAAATATGTTTTAGTACCTGTATAGGAAATATATGAACTGAGCCTGGATCATCTTGTAGTGCCAAAGCATAAGAAAATTCTCAAAAAAATCACAGTGACATAGGTAAGTCAGAGCCATAAAAGCCAACTAAAAGAGTTTTCAATGGCCAAAGGTATAAAATTTGAGCAAGAAAAAAAGCTATTATTGGATGATAATTCAAAGTGTAGAATAAAAATTTATGAGTCCACACCGATCTAAACATACATATGAGGAGGAACAATCAATCTCCCATACAGAAAAATTTATAGAAGTACTCTGTCCTTAAAAAAAAAAGGTTAACTCCTCACTCCTTAATGTGAATCATATATAATCACTTCATTCCAAAAATTAGAATATGGAAGTAAGAAAAAGAGAGTAACTTTACTGTGGATAACACTGAGAAGCACTATCTCAGCCAGGTGATCAAGGTCTATGTCATTATTGATAAGTCATGTTAACTGTATGTACCCATGATATACATGATGAGAATGACACTTTGTCTTCTCCAAAACCTATAACTTCAGTATGATCTTGATAAAAATATAAAACAAATTCCAATTGTCTGTTTTCTATAAAATTTCTGACCAACAGTCCTCAAAATTGTCAAGGCCATCAATAAAATGGACAGTTATGAGCAAATGTCACAGCCAAGAGAAGCCTAATGGCACATGAAGACTAGGTAAAATGTATCCTTAATGAATCCTGGAACAATAAAAAAGGAGATTAGATAAAAATTAACAAAATCTGAATAAGATATATGGTTTAGTTAATAATAACGCATCAATACTGGTTCATTAACTGTGAAAAATGTACCATATTAATAAGTGAAATGTTAAGAATAGCAGACACTGGGAGTAGTATATATGAGAATTCTCTGTACTATCTTTACAATTTTTCTGTAAATCCAAAGCTTCTCTAAATAAAGTTCATTAAAATATTTTATTGATCATGATTGTGGGAGTAACAAGGGTTGACTTTCCTTCAGTGTTTAAATATTAAAACTAAACAAGACTTCAAGTTCTAGAATTAGAGGAGAAAAAATATCAGTCAAATATTTATGACTTTTCTTACAGACAAAGATCACCAATAATTTAAGGCCTATATTCTGAAAAAAATATTTAAAATATCTATTTTGAGAACATTACTTTCTCATCAAATTCCAGGAAAAATATAGTTTTAATTAGACATTTTGTCTAGGGTAAAAGAAGACATTGTGTCATGCAATAGGGGTGCTCACTACAAAATATGGCAATTTATAGTGGGTCACTCTAAATCTAGAGCCTCAACATGTTTTATTACTCTTATTTTGTTTGTCTTTGAGCTAAATTACTTCTAATTTGTTACCAATAAATGAGGCACTATATTAGATAGATATTGTTAGAGATAGTCTGACAGTATTTGCTTCTGATATGGTATAATTTTATAAGATACGTATGATCACAAATAACCAAAAGATATTAAAGAATTTATTTTAAGACATAAATCAATATCCTCAAGATTTATCCTTTCCAAAAAATAGCCTAAGAGGAATGAAATAAAATGCTTTTATATTATCCTACTTTAAATGTTAACAGTTATGTTAACAAACTGTTAGCAAACTGTTTAAGATTGAAAGTATAAACATAGGAAGCATGTCTACTACTTTATTATTTTTTATTTACTTAAATATAGTTGGTATACAATATTTTATTAGCTTCAGTTATACAGTATAGTGATTCACCATTTGCATACCTTATAATATAATTATCACACTAAGTCTAGTAATCATCTGTCACCATGCTAAATTATCACAATTTTATTGACTTTATAT
>NW_011888835.1:3608988-3612014 GCF_000151845.1 Pteropus vampyrus
ATATTAATAAGTGAAATGTTAAGAATAGCAGACACTGGGAGTAGTATATATGAGAATTCTCTGTACTATCTTTACAATTTTTCTGTAAATCCAAAGCTTCTCTAAATAAAGTTCATTAAAATATTTTATTGATCATGATTGTGGGAGTAACAAGGGTTGACTTTCCTTCAGTGTTTAAATATTAAAACTAAACAAGACTTCAAGTTCTAGAATTAGAGGAGAAAAAATATCAGTCAAATATTTATGACTTTTCTTACAGACAAAGATCACCAATAATTTAAGGCCTATATTCTGAAAAAAATATTTAAAATATCTATTTTGAGAACATTACTTTCTCATCAAATTCCAGGAAAAATATAGTTTTAATTAGACATTTTGTCTAGGGTAAAAGAAGACATTGTGTCATGCAATAGGGGTGCTCACTACAAAATATGGCAATTTATAGTGGGTCACTCTAAATCTAGAGCCTCAACATGTTTTATTACTCTTATTTTGTTTGTCTTTGAGCTAAATTACTTCTAATTTGTTACCAATAAATGAGGCACTATATTAGATAGATATTGTTAGAGATAGTCTGACAGTATTTGCTTCTGATATGGTATAATTTTATAAGATACGTATGATCACAAATAACCAAAAGATATTAAAGAATTTATTTTAAGACATAAATCAATATCCTCAAGATTTATCCTTTCCCAAAAATAGCCTAAGAGGAATGAAATAAAATGCTTTTATATTATCCTACTTTAAATGTTAACAGTTATGTTAACAAACTGTTAGCAAACTGTTTAAGATTGAAAGTATAAACATAGGAAGCATGTCTACTACTTTATTATTTTTTATTTACTTAAATATAGTTGGTATACAATATTTTATTAGCTTCAGTTATACAGTATAGTGATTCACCATTTGCATACCTTATAATATAATTATCACACTAAGTCTAGTAATCATCTGTCACCATGCTAAATTATCACAATTTTATTGACTTTATATCCCTTTATCTTTTTCATCTGTCCCTTACCTCCCTCTCCTCTGGAAACCATCAGTTTAATCTATTTCTATGAGTCTGTTTTTGTTTTGTTTTGTTTGGTTGCTTGCTTGTTTGTTTGTTTGTTTGTTTGTTTGTTTTTAGAATCCACATAAGTGAAATTGAAGGATATTTGTCTTTCTCCATCTGTCTTACTTAGCATAATACCCTCTAAGTCCATTCATGTTATCACATGTCTACTATTTTAATCCAATACCCAATTAAATGAAAGTTCATACCTATGGCTCTACAGCGGTAGTCCCAGAAATTTGCACATTTTTTATCATCTTGTAAACTTATCTCTTCCCTGTGTTATTTTTCCCTTCCACATTGGACTACAGATACTTTCTGCTTTGCTCTTAATGTATCCAAAACATGTTCTTTTGAGTATTTTTTTGTGTGTTGGTATAGAGTCCCTTTCTTAAATTTCAAATATCACATGTATTTTTTCACAATGCAGTTTTCAGAAAATACTCATTGGGAAATTTAAGAAGTGCTTACTCCCACTTACTGTGCAGCTATGTGCTGCAGGCCAAACATAATTAAAATTATTGTAGCCCTCTAAATACTAGACTCTTTTCTAAGAAATTAGCATTAAAATGCCAGGAAAAAAAAATGAACCAAGCTTACACTGCTAGATAAAAAAACACATTGGTAAGCTTTCTTTTCTGAATTCTGAATTCCCAACAGTTCGTCAAGGTCTGTATAAAAACATTGATAAACATACTTGGACCGCAAATGTGGGAGGGGGGGGTTGTTTTGCTTTTTTTCTAGCTAATTTATGTACTTGTATCAGAATCTCAATATATTCTGTCCTGTTCATAACACAGACAAGTTCATATTTTGCAATTGCACACTCTTTTTTAATTTAATAACTTCTTTATTCTCATGGTAGTTTACTAGGATGATATTTTGGCTTATTTAATTATTCAGCATATTTTTCTTAAGTTCCAACTATAAGTCAGGTGTAGTATGTAGTAAAAGACACAGAAACCCCATTCCTGTATGGAAAAGAGTCACAGTCAAATGTGGCCGACATAGAATAAGTGATAATTCGAGTATAATACGGTACTCAAATAATTAATTGAAAAACAAGGAATATACCTGCAATTCTCTTCATCTTTCTCTTGTTTATCAACTAATATTTTTTGACTTCAAAGAAAACAACAGTAGTAACAATCAGGATAGGCAGATCAATAGGAATTTTTATGAAATGATGAGTTCGAAGTGAGAATTTCACCAATCTTTATTTCAAAAATAAGAGCTGCCATTATTATTTAACTACATCCTCAGTAGTGCTTTACAAACAGTGCTTCTGAGTCAGGGTAGATGTTTTCAAGCTTATTTCAGTCCTGTTCATTCACCACTGGGCCCCATTCTAACTACATTTCCTCCTCCACTTGTAATCCTACCAGCACTAATAGGTTTCACTGAAAAATACAACACCTTTAGAGTCAGATGAACCTCAGTTTTAGTCATGTACTTTAATACGACATTGGTAGAGAAAATTAATTAAAATTCCCTGAGAGTTCATGTGGTCTTTTAAGTTAGAACTCTGTTACTCAACCAGGGGCCTCTTCAACATACCAAAGACATCTGATAGTCACAACTGAAAAGTTGCTACTGATATCTAGTAGATAGAGGCCATATATGCAGCTAAACATTCTACAAAGAATAGGATAGCCCTTCTCAACAATTATCCAGCCCCAAATGCCAATAGAGACACTGTTAAGAAAGCCTTTATATTAGTTTGCTGCGTTTGTCATAACATAATACCACAGATGGATGGCTTCAAGAACAGGAATTTATTTTCTCACATTTCTAGAGTTTTGAAGTCTAAAGTCAAGGTGGCAGCAGAATTGAGTTCTTCTGAGGTCTCGCCTCCGTGTGTAGATGCCTGCCCTCTTCACATGTTTGTTTCTTCCTGTGCACGCATCCTTGTTGTCTCTTCCTCTTTTTATATGGACTTTAGTCATATTGGATAGAGCTCCACACT
>NW_011888835.1:3612359-3627381 GCF_000151845.1 Pteropus vampyrus
TTTTCATATCTGTCTTCTTACTAAATTGTGAATTTCCTGATAAGACTTATCATGAGATGTGTCTTTGTATTTCTGTTAGCATAGCTCTGGTACATAGTAATATAATTAATAATTATGATAATAGATGCATTTTGAATGTTTGAAACAGGTCCTACACTATGCTAATCATTTAAGATAGATTAGTCCAATAATAGAATGACTGCATACAATAAATATGAATATTTTCTGTTACATTTAGGGACTATAAAATACAGTCTTAAAGAGTAGAACTAAAGTTCAAAGTCAAGCAATATGATTCCATATTCTATAGTCTTAACTACTATAAAATAAGCTCCAGATGTGTCGGATGAGTAAATTAAAAAATTTTAAAAAATCTTCATATATAGAAACGAAGAGATGTGGTAGCTGTTGGTACTGGTAGCAGGGTGCCTTGAGAGATGAAGCATAATGAACATTTGTATGGTTCTCAAAATTAAAGAGGATGAAAAATAATGAAAAAAATCAGCTAATCAAACATCAGCTAATCAAACATCTGACATTGTTTCTGAGGATAGTTTGGTTATCATGATACATTAAACATTAGAAATGAAAATTTCATTTTTGTTGGAGAGAGTATACAAAAGCAATGAGATGAGCATAATTCAAACTGACAAATACACTGATGGACATGTTAACAGTTACCTTTATTATGTTCTCATAATAAATCTGTAGAAGAATAAAGCTTACAAATATTAGTTATAATATAGGTATATATTTCTATCAAATAATTTCAATTATACACATATTATTTCTCTGAACTCCATTCAATTTATTCCCTAGAAAAGAATATGATGAGCTACAAATGAAAGGCTTCGGTTTTCCATGGTTTTTAAAAATCTTTTCTTATCATCTTCAGTATTGTTAAAATTTTTTAATGCCTAGTATGTTTATCTTTAAATCTTTGAGTTATTTTAGGCATTCAAGTGTAAAACCATATGCTTCGATTGGTTCACACTAGTTCTAGGAATACATTCCAGAGATTTAAATAGCAACTCCTTTCTGAAAAAAAAGAAAAGAATTGTTTTATTATTGTTTCGATTGAAATGGCTTTATACCATTTTGGAGAACATACTGCTGACTATCTTTATTTTCAACTCATTATCAGTTTTACAGAGCCCAGCATGTCATAGTCTAGTGACTATTTTATAAAGATGCTGCTCTTTTTTAAAGAAGAAATTGTAAATTCTTAGAATGTAAAGGGCTTTATAATCACTTTATCCCTGATGTAACATTAATAGAGTTTGTTTAATAAATCAGGTTTATTGCCCATTAAAAACCTACAATGCTGGGTTGCATTATAGTTGTACTCATATCTGCGTGGTGCAGTTATACCCCTTGTTGGCTGACAGTTGCAAGGACATAAATAAAGATTATGTAACAACAAAGCTTGGAATGTATGCCAGTTGCTTTCAAATTATAATTTTATTACCATTAAATCAGCATTTGGGGCATGTTATTTATGACAAGGAAATTCCAATGGTTTGCAAAATATAAAACTTACATACACAATGAACTATTTATAATTATAGTTTGTTTTAGAGAGTTTGCATTAGAAAGGTACAGTATTACTCAGTTATAGTCATTATGAAAATGATTCGAGTATAAACATTTTACTGAGTGTGGCATGACTCCAGAATTTCCCAGAATACATCTTGTCTTCTGTATACCAGCAGTGAGATATGCTGGAGAGGGTTTTAATAAAGACAGTTTCAATCCATCTTAAGTCAAGTTCAGGTTAGAATAATTTATTAGGCATGTGTGTATCTGTTATGTCTCTTCTGGAGGAAATAGCACCTCCTGTTGCAACAACACTCCCCTTCTCCATCAGGCTTAGGAATGCTTAGCATCGCTGGGATGTATAGTTATCTAAAGCCCTTCAAAATCCCAATTGCAAACTTGGTTTTTGGTTTTTGGGTTTATTTTCCTTCACTGAAATGGATGAGAGGTCAAAAAATGAATACATACCCTACTTTGTTCTACTCTAAATTAAAGAAAATGACACACACACACACACACACACACACAGTCACACACTCACACACACACACAACAAGGTAGAAAAAAGATTCTCTTTTATGCCAACTGAATTTTCACAAAAGTGATGCCAGCTAGGAAACATTTGACATGGATGAGTGTTACAAATACACTCTGTTTCATACCTTCAACCTTTTATTCCATGACTCATATAATATTTATTTGGCACCAATTCGGTGTCAGGCACATTAATCTGGTTGAGTATCTATAACTCTAAAAGTCAGTTTATTTCAGATACTTGTCAGAGAAACAGTAGGTGATGCTGACATTTAAAGTTCCTATCTCATGACATTGCAGTGCACAGACAGCACTGACTGTGAAATAGAAAGAGACAGTATTATTGCCTCTGAGCAATTATCAGTTCATCCAGTGTAAAACTTGGTGCACTCGAATACACTCTCCAAACCCTTCGACAGTCCTGATTTAGATATTGAAATATTGGCATTTATACACGCTTTCTAGATATATATCTGTTTTCAGGTAGATAAAACTGTCTCAGGGTCAATTGGCTATGAGAACTTGTCAAGAGAAGCTGCTTGATAAATGAGTCACACCGTTGGAGTGATCAAATGAGATGAGAGCAGGAGGGAGAAAAATAGAAGAACCATACTGATTATTCAACATCATTTATATCAGGCACTTTGCTCATTTACTTTATGTGGATGATATTGTTTAATAATTCTCAAACCTGTGACAAAATTTTGGATCATATTTAATAGATAAGTGAGCTAAGATCAATGAACTTATTTTAAGTCATATATCTTTTATAATTTAAATCTAAGTCAAATAATTTGGTGAGATTCTAAAAACAGAACTCCTCGGAAAAGCAAAAGTCCAAGTTTCAGTGTATTGATAGTTATGGGAAACGTCCACAAAAGATATTTGTCAGAAAACAGAAAAGAGAGCCCTGCATTCTGATCCTAGATGAAGTTCTTTTGACGGTTTAGATAGCACTTATGTAACTGATAAGAGTCAGAAGTGGACTGAGAACTAAAAATTGGTTTTGAAGCAGATCAATAGCTTGAACATATTATAGGTTTTAAAATTGTTCAATTTTGTACATTAAATTGATTAGCAAATAAATTACGTGACTTATTATGGACATAGCTTTGTAAAAAACATGGCCTCATCCCTCAAGGAGCTAATACTCTAGTTTGAGTTAACTATAGTAACTGATAAAAAACACTCCATCTTTAACGGTACAGACCAGATTTCAAACCATGTAACATTTGTGTTCATTTTCTATCACTGCTGTAACAAATTACTACAAATTTAGTGACTTAAAACAGCATACATGTATAATATTATTGTACTGGAGACTGGAAGTCAGAAGTTGGTCTTTAAGGTATTGATAGGGCTTATTTTCTATAGATGCTCTAGAGGAAACTATGTTTCTTTGCCTTTTCTAATTTAAGAAAGGTGCGTGCCTACCCTGGCTCATGGCCTCTTCCTCTTTCAGAAGGCATCACTCTACCCCCAGCTCGTGCATCTCCTCTCTCTCTAACTTGCACCTCTTGCCTCGCTCTTATACTTTGTGACAACATTGTACCTATCTGGGTGACCCAGGATCATCGCCCTATCTGAAGATTTTTAATTTAATCATACTTATAAAGCCCCTTTTGTTATTTAAAGTATCATAATTACAGGTTCTGGAGATTATGACAAGGGCACTTTTGGGGCCCATTGATTTGTCTTTAAATGCTATCCAAGTTAGAAGAGTAAAATCAGAAAATTAAAAGCATTTTCACTATTATAACTTCACATGTTCCTAAATTTTTCAATTTACAATCTCTCATCTCACTACCTATAAAAGCCATTTTAAATGCACTCTCTCTAGCTTTTGCATTTTAGCCAACTTTGTCTCAGTTCTTCAAATAGACTGTGCTTTCCTATACAAAGATTTTGAAATTATAGTTCCTGAAGCCTAAATTATTTTTAACCTCCCCAGTAATTCTGTCCTATAAGATATCAAAATTCCAATTAAAATTTTATGTAGTTTAACTTTTACCTATGTAACCAAAACATTAAACTGTCTGAGTATAAGAATTATATCTATCTTGTATCAGAAGATAAATAAGAGTATATTTGTTCAATGAATGAAATAATGAATGAATGAAATAAGTAAAATAAACTCTTATTTAATATTATGAAACACAAGAATCACAGGAATGCACTAAATTTTAAGAAATTTCTTAAAACGTATTCCTTTTATTCTACCATTAAAAGGCAGTTTCATTTTTTTTTTTTTTTAAAGAGACACTATAGAGATTAAAATAAGAAAGTGCTATGGTACACTCAGCAAAAGTCCATGTTCTTTGTGTCCCCAAGGCCAAACCTCCAGATTGCCTCCCAAAAGCCTCACAGGGAGGGCTTCATTACCTTGGTAGATTTGCCAGAGACCTGGATCTTGCCCTCTGGCTTAGGAACTGATGTTGTCAGCACACAGAGGAAAGTAGATTTACATTAAATAAGTTTACTAGCCTGATGCTGATATATTAATTGCATTGACATATATGTACATTATTGTAAGTTAATATATAAATATGTATATCACAAGTACTAAATATTTAAGTCTATATAAGTAGTCCATTTCCTCCTTCTAAGTGGTACAATATGGAAAGGAGATAGTCCAAATTTTGCTTAGCGCAGAATCAATATGAAAACAGTGTTTATGAAATTATTATGAATGCAAGATCAACATATAAATCATTTTAAAGATTCTTTAGAGGTGTTTTGGGGCCAGAACTGACCGCAGATCTACTAAATTAGAACACACTCTTGTCAGACCTTGGATGGGCCCTGCTGATATTTGTTCTTCATTTTTCTTTCTTTCGCTTATTTAACTGAGTGATTTTTCTCTGTTCTGTATATTCTCTGTACAGAAGAATTGACACATTATACACTATATCCATTATATAAATTGACACATTATCCACTAATATTTAAGTCCTTTTAGGCCTACTAGCAATTTTCTCTGTTTAAGATGATTTGTGTAACAATGATTTAATCAATTAGAATTTTTTGTTTTGTTTTGTTTTTTATTTGTATTTTTGTTTCTCTCTACCATTTATCTAGGTTATTCCTAAATCCTTAGGGGAAAGACTGTCTAAAAACTGTACATTTGTTTAACGTTTAATTTTCATACAATCCTTATGATTATAAAATGTTTGTGAATACATTAGAATACTGTAAGGCTTCATATTCTAAGAGGATAATTTATCGAGAGACTAACCCAAATTATTTTTCCAATTTCTAAAACTATAAAATATACAGATTTTATAGATATTTCATAATTAATATTATTATCATTTGCTAACAATCTGTGACATTCCTATAGAATTTATCTATTGTTTTAGATGCTGTTTATGCAGTAGAAAACAAGTAAGGGCTTTTTTTCCTGAAGCTTATATTCTATTGAGGGAAGGCAGAAAATAAACATAAACAAATACACAGGATTAAAATGTCATGGAGAACAGTCTGAGAATGATCATAAGAAAGCTATGTTAGAGGCTCACCTAGCAAAGGTTTCTCTGTGGAGATAATATTTCAGACAAAATATAAGGGATGAGAAGGTAGCAGCTATGTGATCATTAAGGCTCAGAAAAAAAGAACAAAAATCTAAAATATAACAAATCTGGAAAGTATAAGACATCCAGTCAGATTAGTGAGCAAGAGAAAAGATTTTAAGAGAGAAGACAAAGAAAGGTAGGCAGAAAACAAATTCTATCAGGCCTTCAGGTCACGGTCAAGACTTTGGCATTTCATGCTGGTGTCCTGGAAGTCCCTGGCAGCCTTCTGAATGAAGAGAGACATTATCTGATTGTAGTTTTAAAGGATGGCTTGGCCTGCTGTCTAGAGAATGGATTATATGGATGCAAGAGCTAAACTAATCAGTCCTGTTAGAAAGTTACTGCCACAGCCCAGATGACAAAAGATGGGGGCTAGAATTATGGTTATAGTAATAGAAGAGATGAGAAGTGGTCAGGTTTGAAATAGATTTTGGAGCTGGAATGAATAAGGCTGTTGGTTAGCTTTCTGTAGAGCCTGAAAATAAGAAAAGGGACAGAAGTAGTTTGTCAATAGTGTCATTACAGTACTACTCTCCTTCATGCCCCCATTGCTTCAGTATAGAGTCATCCTGACATCTGAGCACCTGAACGATCTAACTTTCTAACAAGCTAACGTCTCGTCAAATTGAGATAATCGTTGTTCCCCCACAATGCTTAGCACTGTGGCATTTCTATTTCTTTCTAATACACTTCACTCCACCTAGAATGATCTTGGTATTCATCTCTGCCTCCTAAAACTATTCATTCTTTAAGAATTCAAGCAAATGCTGTTTTAGCAAAGCATGTCTGAACCCTATATCCAACTTTCTCTTTAAGATACCCCAAAATTTGATTTATAAAAACTCAAATTGTGATAGTACTATGAAGTACAGTTATTTGAGCAATCATCTCTATTATTTACTCAAGATCAGTATTGCTTTGCATTTTTTATGCTTTATATTTTTGTACTTTATAATAACCATTCTTTATATATAGATACTCAGGAAAAGTATATAAAAGTAAAATAAAAATATCTTTTAAGTACAATAAAAATTCACAAATCAGTTCAATGCTAGTTCCACTATTTTAACAAAATAATGATTTTAAATATGTTTAATAGTGTATTATAATTCATTTCTTTGTTCTGAGACAAAAATTTTAAAAGAAGTTGTTTTTTTTTTTTTTTTTTTTTAATTCAACTATAATTGAGGGAGCCATCAGAAGAATTTGCCTCTCAGCAAGGACAGCCCACATCCAATTAATTTTAAATAGGAGAAACAGGGCAGGCCACAGTGAAGAAAGCCTGGTCCTCCAATATGTAAATTAAAGCCAACTCTGAAATATCATCCCAGCTCCAGAGCTTTCTGTGACATTGGATTTTGCAGTATAACTGCTATGTAAATTTCCTGACTGTTCTGTCCTGTTTCTCATGCTCTCTTATAGGTAAATATTCCCCCAATAAAACTTTTGCACATGATTCTGTTTCAGAGACTGTTCTCCAAGGAGCATGACCTCTCAGATACAAATAAATCCAATTAAAATGAAAGAGCAAAATTATTTAAGCAAAATATTTATCACAAAGTTAAAACATGCAGTTTCATGAACTTTATATAAAGGAACATAAAAAGTGTCCACTCAGACCAAATTATTTTAGAGTAATATTTTGGTCAACTTATTGTGTCTTTTTTTTTTAGATTTTCAAAACATATATACATAAATTGTTCTATTTTTCATTCTGCTGAATTAGAAAATTCTAACTCATGGCTTCAAATATTAGTAGTGAACAAAATTACTACTCAAACTTTGGTTGCATTAGTATTTTTCTTTCTAAATTTGTCTAATCATTTGTCATTAATTTCTCTGAAATTAATGAAAAACTCTAAAAATTTGTGAAATTGACAGGTCTTGAGCTATTTTCTAAATACCTCGATATTAAGCTTAAAATTAAAAAAAGAAAAACTTTCAGCCATGGAGTGAAATATTAAATCAATTCTAAATCCTGAATCTTTTGTTAAGACACATCACTTGAGCAACATACATTAAAATATAGAAATAGTCTTCACCCTCATGAGTATTACAAAGAAATGTGTTGGCTTTTAAAAATCCTATTCTCTTATCAAAATTTTGTGTGAATACATTTTTACTCAAAAGAGACAAACTGAATATTGATAGAGTCTTGAAATCTGTCCATTTTTTTTTTTCATGAACCAGAGAAGATTTGCCTCAGTCTTGAATCTTTTATCATAGATTTAGATCACTAGATCCTTCAAAGTTGTTGATCATCTTCTGTGCTCTCTGAATAAAACAGTCTTTGCATTAGCTTTCGGGAAAATTCCATTTCATCTCTAGCAAGTTCTTTTTATTGAAGGATATATAGTGATGAAATAAACTTTTTAGTAAATTAGTTCAACTGAAGTGAACAACAAATTACTCAGGTGCAAGTGCAACTCCAACTTTTAATACAGTGACAGTCATTATTTAGAATGACTTTTAAAACCAGAGATTATTATAGTGACTTTATCTTACATTTATATAAAAATATTTTAATCTTTTAATCTTATTTATGTTATACAGAGTTGCTTCTAAAACTCAGTGTTATTGGTGGCAATATAAAAGTTTAGCGTCTTTCTGAAAATTATCTTGGAAGTATGTTTTAAAATCCTAAAGATATATATTCTGGTTGAGAAGCAATTTTACCTAAGAATTTAATCAAAGTCTATATCAGACATGGGAAGAAAGATTTATGCACAAGCATTGATTTAATAATACTAAAATGAAAAATAAAATATGTCGATATGGTAAAGTATTCAACCATTAGCTATTATACAGAAATAGGTTATAATGACATGAGATAAAGGTTTCTAAAACAGTGAAGAGAACGAATATATGAAATTACACATACTTAAATGCAAAATAATTGAAATAGATACATGCGTGTGTGTATGCGTGTGTATGTGCGTGTGTGTGTGTGTGTGTGTGTGTGTCTGGGTGTATGGCTGAGTGTGTGTTTGGTTGCTGTTTTTCTTCTTTCCACTGTTATATAACATTTCATAATAAATATAGCTTACATTTATTATGTAAAAGAGTAACACTAAAAGTCATGCTACATCAAGAAAAAATCTTGCTGGTTTCAGAGCACATTGAAGATTAGAGAAAAGTTTTGAAAACTGGGGAGTGTGTGGTTGGGGATAGAATAGGAATAAGAGAGGGAAACATTCTCTAAAACACTAAAGCAGTGATATTGACAGAGATAGACTAACAAAGAAGATTATTGTTTTTTGCTTTTCGTTTTTTCAAAAGGCCTCTATATAAGAAAGGGATTCAAAGGGTTGTAATTTAGTCATTTTTAATTTTATATATAAACTTGTTATCCAAATTATATTCAGAATTAATTATCATTTGAACAATAAGCTAAAGTTTAAATAAGTGATGAACAACTGTTTGAGACTAAATAATTATTGCGGGTACATAAAATGTATTGCAATGAAGGCTTAATTATGCTTACCAAGGGAGGAAGGAAAATTGTGATTGTGGATATTAATTGAAGTTAGAAGGGGGTGAGGGAGCTGTTATTTAGAATGATGAGAGTCAAGTAATCAACTTTCAGACAGGCATTCAGTGTCAGAATCAGATGTGCCTGATACATTTTTTTTTTGAGACTTTAACAAAATATAAACGAACTGCAAGAGCACTGCATCAATCAAGATTCTGCCATGTATGATTTGATGAAGAAATTGGCTGAAGCAATTGTGAGGGCTACCAGAGTAAGCTGGAAATTCTCAGGTAGGAGATGAAACTTCGGTCCAGAGACAGAAGGTCTTCTAAATCAGGAAAACCTCGGTTCTGTTTTTAAAGCTGTTGAAATACCTGGATCAGGCCCACCAAGATTAGGGAGGACTTGAAGTCAATTGATTCACAAGTACTGTGAAACATGAAATAGAGCACTTGAAAAGCAAGAAGAGAAGTAGAAAATGCTAATATTGACCTCCCTCATTTGAAGAAAATACACAAACCAAAACATTTTGCCTATATCCAAACACATTGGAAAATCACATTTTGACATGATAAGCTATGATTACAAACTCTTATCTCTAATAACTTGGTAAATCTTTCTTTATCCAAAACCATGATTTGATTTCAAAATATCATCTATTAGATAACCATATATATTTAGTTCATTTCTACATAGAAAAGTCATTATGCTTGGAGAAAAAGGCAATAACAACCAAAAAAAGTTGGAGTCATTGGAAAAGAAGAACATTTTAGGCTCTATTATTAAAAAGTTGTGAATTCAACAGTTGTTAGGTGAAGTAAGTCTATATATTTCATTAGTGCTAAATTTGAAGAAAGTATGTGAAAAGTTTTATGTTACTAACCCAAGGACCAAATCCTGAAAGACGAACATTTATTTAGTATTCCAAATCACAGAATCCAATAGTGAATTTCTGGTGGAATTTACCATGTCATTAAATAACTATTCTGTCCTTAACTACTTGTAATTTGAACTTGTCGGACACTGCTTCAGGCTGTAGCAAGTTCTGTCATTTTCCTTGCCTTTGATAGCATAGAGTCTTTCTGATTATATATTGTATATGTAAAGTTGCAGCAATTTAGACAACTATTAACTCATCTCAAGAAATTTATAAAAAAAAATTGTAAGAAGTGTTTTTTTTTGTTTTTTGGTTTTTTTTAACATAGTCATCGTTGATAAAAAGGTAGTCCAAGGGGATCTTTATACTCTGCACATATATCTCATTTTGTTAAAACTCAGAGGCAACATCATAGTTGTAACACTGGCATGAATATAGTTCATTGATTTTAACTACTTAGGTAGCAGTGTTTTGAAAATTATATACAGTGCAGTTTTTGTGTGTGCGAGGAGTTTAGGAGTGGGCTATATACTATAAATTTGAGATAAAATGCCCAAATATATGCATAAACAAATATTAATGTCCCAGGATTCCAATTTTAAACTCTAAAAACATCAACCTGCAAATTCTGAATTACACTCTTAAGGCTATGGGGGCAAGCACACAAAAACACATTCATAAATGTCATATTTATATAACATTTTGCAACTCGGATGAGACTGAAGACAAAGTTTTATATTAATCAAAATAATTAAGTCTCAAAATGTAATCAATTTTACAATTTTATTTCTTCTCAGACTATAGTAAAAAACACCAGGTCAAGGAAATGTGAAAAATAATGAGTAGGAGCTATTAACTGAAATTCTGCAAAAGAGATAGCAGCTATGAAGTGCAATGTAGATGCAGCAAAGTAACTAATTAGACAGCCATCTGGCACCATTTAGATCAGGGCAAGCAGGCCTCCACCTCTTAATAGTCCTTTAAGGCATCATTCTCTTACTGCAGTGTGCTAATTGATAGTCTTATGAAGGCTCGAGTTAGAAGAGAAATGTTAAATTATGCTCTGCATACTCTGATTAAGATGATTAGCAAAATACATTATAGGAAGATGTCAAATCAAATGATTAATGTTTCCAAAAAATTTAATAATTATAATACTAAAATTATAAGTACAAAATGCTTTTCTAAAAAATTATTTCCATCAGAAATATTACCTTTTTCCTCTCTTACATCCCACTTCTTTATTTGTCTTGAAAGGTTCAAGAACTTAAGAAATGTCATGCCATACCAAACCATATTACTAGGGAGAATTGTGAAAGACACAAGGTTTTTATTTTTTTTAATGACTGGAGTTGTGGATGAGTCACCAAGGTAAAAGAAAAGTGGTAACAGGACTGAAAATGACCTTCACGTCTTGAACTAACTGGATTTTTGACACAGCCCAACAAGATTCATGTTTTATTCTTACTATGTGAGATCCACCTTCCTTCTCCTGCACGACCACCCAACAAATCCTAGTTATCTCATGGATTTTGCTATTTTCTGCTGTATTCATCTGTCAGCCATTGTTTCATTACTGATTTTTCCAGCATCTCTGCCTTCTGCTGTAATTGACTTCATAAGCAGGAGAGATGTTACTTTTTTCTGTTAAGGGTTGTCATCAGAAGAGTTTTAAACGCATGTTAAAGGAATGTCAAGCAGTAAAATGTGTAATTTTAAAATGCAAGAAAATTGTTTGGGCAATTATTATCTGTAATAATAATGTGTAAAATATCCAGTCATTTTGAGGCAAAGTGTGCTTCTCTCCATGATGTATAAACTAACTTTGCTTTTCCCTGAATTCCTTTGGGCACTATTTATCTGTGGCACTTGTCTGGCAGCCAGTTCTTTTGCTAGACTATGTGACTAACTTCCACATTCTTCCCTGAGGATTACAAAGACAGGACATTCCTATCAGATTGGCTTTCAGTGGATTTAGTTGCTTTAAAATGACTTGTGACCAGTAAAGTGTGGAAGTGGTCACTCCACAGGCTCTAAATCTTTGGAAGATTATTTTTAAAGTAAATCCTTTAAATTGCTATAAAATGAATTCTGTTATTTAGAATGATGGGGGAGAGTAGTAGAAAAAGCCATAAAGATCACTTTTCTGATAAACTAATGGACTATGACTTATTCCCAAGCTAAGGATAATGTACCAATTTTGTCAAGGAAAAAGCTTTAATCTGAGAAATAAAGTGCTAAGTGTATTCATTTTGCTACAATTGAAAAACACAACAGAATTCAATCTCTAAAACATGTATTATTTATATATAATGTAAAAATTTCTACTAGGTTTTTACATTATATCTCTTAGTTCCTAAGTTGTATCTTTAGGTTTTTCATCTCCATTACATTTTCTCTGAAAATAGAGAAAAATAACTAAGTATATGACTAACATATAAAATAAATTATTCTTACACCAAAATCTAATTTACTTATTATATTTGTAAAATAAAATATTTTAGCTCAAATTATTTTTGTTTCAGAAAAGTGGAATACCTTTTCTAACTAGTTATATAGAAGATATTGCTTTTATCTTAATTTTGTTCCCTCCAGTTTATGAATTGGTCTATTTTAATATTTTGTAGTTTTCCCATTTCTATTTTTTTGTCTAATAAAAATGTTTCTATTTATATATTAAAATGTAGTAAAACTCTAGTTTTTAACCTAGCATGTAATGACTCATTTTGAGATATATGATATCTTTTAAATGCTATGTAATCTTTAGTGTGTATATGTTTTATTTCTGAGATGATGGCCTATAGCTTCAAATTATTCATATCTCAGAACATATTGAGAACCCCTGCCATGTAAGCATCCATAATATATTCAGCATCTTTCAGTCATAGAGGAAAATAATTATTATTAGAGTTATTGATTCAAAGAATTCTGGAACAAAAATATAAGATAGTCTCAATAATTTCAGTATTTTTATGGACATCTCTTCATGAGCACAATTTCACTTTGCTGCTAAGTAATGATAAGTTGAACACTTATTCAGCCTGTTATGAGCTGAAATGTACCCCTGGAATTCACGTAATAAAGTCCTCATGTTTAGTAACTCAGAATGTGACTGTACTTGGACATGGGCTTTTATAGAGGTAATTAAGGTAAAATTAGATCAAGTGGGTGGGCCTAATCCAATATGAATGATGTCCTTATAAGAAGAGAAGATTGGGACATAGACACTTACAGAGGGGAGACAATGTGAAGACACAGGAGAAAGGTGGCCAACTACAAGCCAAGGAGAGATTTCTTAACGGAAACCAACCCTGCTGACACTTTGATCTAGGAATTAGGAAAGAATAAATTTCTATTATTTGGCATCCCTAACAAATAAATACAACCTGCATTTCTGAAATACTGTTTTCTAATATGTGCTGTGGAGAATAATCTGTCAATACTCAGTACATTTTGCCCATCCACTCAGTGTCAACAACCATTGTGCCAAAGCACATTGGCAATACAATGGTGAGCTAGAAACATAGGCCCCTGCCTTCATGGTGCTACATCTCAATATGGAATACTTATATGAAGTAGTCTCTACTCTTGTGCAACTTGGAATTTTGAATATTAATATTCAAAAAGAAAATAGTTACATTGACAATGAAATGAATCTATAACAATGTATTAAAATAAGCAAATGTAAATTTAGAATAAGCCTAACAAAATTAGAAAGAATTCAAAGAATAAAAAAGACAGAACTGCATGGTGGATAATATGTGGATAAATGGAAACGAGGAGAGGGTATGCAAAATAGGAAAAATCTGTAAGCTGACTTAGAGAAAATAACAATATTAAGGGAAAATTTGAAAGAAAACCATCAAGAATAAATTATAAATCACTTGCATTAGTGTTCTGGAGTTTTAAACCAGCATATCTTTCTTATTTTTTTATTCACAAATTCCCCATAGGAATACTCAACTTGAGGCAATTCAAACAACTGACAGTGAGAGAACATACTTTGAATTCCATTTTTGCTCTTGTTCACTTTCTCTACATCTCATACTACTAATTGTTAAAGGTTCAGCTCTCTTTCTAAATATGAATTTATTCCCATTATATTTTATGTTGATATGATCTCTCCTTGAGAACAAAGTGAAACAAATATCAAGTTCATTCATGAAATACAGTTACTTTGATAAGAAAACAAAAGTAACTAAATTATGTAGCAAGTGCAGAATGCTTAAATTCTAGAATAATTGACCTATGTTTCTAAAGAGCAGCTATTCAGAGCAAGTAGGCCATGAGAAATAAATTCTTGCTTCTTATTTCATTGTGAAGCTAGGCAAAATCACTTTAGAATACAACCATGGTTAACTAAAGTGTTTTTTAGAACATAATTTGTTTTAATTTAGATTCTTAGTGTGGCAAGTAACAAAAAGCAATTTGAACATAAGTAAAATCAGTGGGATTATTATAAGACTTGATATATGTTTCAAAGATTATAGCAGCAGGAAAATGGCCAGCCCTCAGAAAATTCTTTAGCCAGAACTTAGAAAGCTGATAGGACCTACTATTTCTCACATCCATTTCTCTCTGGTGTCTCCTTCATTCTTCTCTTTCTGTAGACCAGGTTTCTATGCTCCCTAGATCATTTGGTAGATAAATTTACCTCCTCTTAACAGCTGGGAATGCTTTCAATTCTCAGTTGCTTACAAACAGGCCTTTATTGGCCATATTGAGTCAATAGTCAAATCTGGAACAACAAAAATAGCCTGGGGATACGATGACAATTACACAAAAAGTTGTAGAACATTCACCACATCCAACTTTGTGTTCATGTGAATTTGTGGAAGTGTGTGGGGGAGGAAGAGGACAGTTTCTATGACAGAAGTAATAAAGTGGCATAACATTTCAGTAGGTGTCCAATAAAGCATTTTTTGTGTGTATCTTTTGATTACTTATTCCTTTGAAATACTGGATTGTACTTTTGAGACTTAAAATGTTCTGCCTCAAATTATTGATTTATACTTTTATGAGTTTATGCTT
>NW_011888835.1:3628241-3629171 GCF_000151845.1 Pteropus vampyrus
CTTTTTTCTTATATCTTAAACTAAATAAATGTCAGTGGAATAAAAGTTGTATGTATTAGAAGACAATAATAGGAAAATGTTTCAATTCCCTAGCATATAACGCATTTTTAATCCTTACAGAAACCTACTCCATCCCATACTTTGCCCAGGGGATACAAATTTATGTCCCTCACAGCAACTTGTAACATGGACTCTAAAATCTGATTTAGCTTTAGAAGCCTATGGAACTTTCTCATGCATAGATAGAAAAAGAAAAATAATGTATTTAACTGATATTTTCTTACTAAAGACATGGATAGTGATAAATCATTTTTTCTGTACATAATCTTTTTCTATACATAAGTTGAAAGTGATAATTAAAATTAAGATAAATTTGTAAATTAGTGAAAATTGAAGAAAGTACACAATATTAATTTCAAACTAACATGCCTTCGAATATTGCATTTTATATTTTTATAAAAGAATATATGTTCAATGTTAAAATTACAGATTCTTAAATATTACATTTCTATTTTCATTTAATGGTACTCAATTATAATTTCTATATTTTAAATAAAATGCATTTCCATGTTACATGAAATTGCAAGAAAAAAGCATAAATGTAGTTATATTTTGAATCTATTTTAAAGAAAAGCATGTTGTAGGCTACTTTATGATCTCTCTGAATTAGAATCTAATAAGACCAATATTTTGTCAAATACATCTGAATGCATGTGCTTTTCTTCCTTTATATTATAACTTTAAATAAATTGTTTTTTTCTTTTAGTTTTAATTAAAAGTTAAACTCAACTTTGAACTAATTGCAGAAATATGAGCTTTAAATATATGATTTTATTGAATCTAGGCAAGATTGAAGTGTAATTAAAAATAATAAATGAAAGAGTAGTAGATTTTGATATAAATATAGAAAATTAATTATTTATTAGAGGC
>NW_011888835.1:3630196-3653481 GCF_000151845.1 Pteropus vampyrus
TTCTAAGCTGTGCTTAAATCACATCTGTCAGGTTTTCTGACTAGAATTCCTTATTTAATGGCTACTGTTATCAGTAAAAAAAAAAAAAAAAAAAAAGGCCCCACTGGCTTTGAAAAAATTAATGGGCTGCATTTCTTAGAGCAGCTTTAGATTTACATGAAACATTGAACAGAAAATATAGAGTTCTTATATACAATTTGTTTCACTCTTTTATTGAAGTCTGCACTGGTGCGGTACATTCGGTAATATTGATGAAACCATATTGATACGTTACTAACTAAAGTCCATAGCTTACATTAGAATCACTTCCTATGTTGGATAGTTCTATGGGTTTTGTCATTTGTCTGCCACTCTAATATTATATACTTTCACTGTCCTAAAAATCTTCTGTGTTCATCCAATCTATTCCTCCACTCTCCTGTGCCAATCTCAACCCCTGGTAATCACTAATCTTTTCATTCTATAGTTTTGCCGAAAATATTCCTTCATGAGTATTATTTTGCTTTTCAGTTTAAATACTACAGAGATGTTAGATATTTAATAAGTTTATCCAGGAAAACACACATGGAAGTGGAACCCATATGTTTTTCATACAAGACTACGCATAGTATGAATATTTTTAAAAATGAATTCAGGGAACATTTTTTAAAATGAATCCATGGAGAAGGAGGCTGTGAAATAAAAATTTCCATAGCTAGAAAATTTTTAGGTATCCAGAATTGAAGGTAAAGAGAGATTTCCTATAATTCCATTAAATTGTCATGACATGTAACAGGTAACCCACCTAAGTGAAAAAGAAGTCTTGTTAAAGTAACTCTCTGAATTGTGAAAGTAGATCACTAGTGCTTACCATTTTTCTACTCTTGACACTACAAGCTTGATCATCAGATATTTATTTAAAAAATAAAAATAAAAATTCAAGGTATTGCTTAAATTGAAATGTTGTAAAGACAAAGGAATGTTTCACTGAAAATGACTAAATTTATATTACCAAATTCAAACTCTTAAGTATTATCTATATCATCAGTGTAATTGTAATTATGTACAATGAATTATATTTTGTAAATAATGGATTTCTGACTTTTGAATTTCTTCTCACTAAGATAATGTTGAAAACTTAGTCATCAGATGATGACTAAGAGAAGTATTGCTGTATTAAAGCTAGATATTTTATATAGATACTTATATTTTATAGATACTTATATAGATACTTATATTTTCCAAATTCTGAGGTTATTTTCTGCATGTACGCTGTAATTCTTTTATCTAACTTGGCCAGAGTTGGAATGTTGCTTCCTTCTATCAAGGTCTTCCAGGACATACATCTTGTAGAGCAGTGGATGTGGATGTGCTTTTAGAAATGGGAACTTGCACTGACCATGTGGGTTACCATGGCATGGTCCACATAGAGATGATTTGGATATTTTCCAGCTCTTCAATGCTTCTAAAGCTACAGTGAGCTTCAGGCAGTTGTTTCTTCAGGCTACTCATTATACACATTTTAGTCTTCACAAGTGACTTTAGTGTTTCTTATGACCTTCAGATTGCCAAAGGATTTCCATCAATTGATCCCTAATTATCAGCTGATGTTTACCCTCAAGATTGCTAGACCTGTTCTCTGATTAATGTATCAACCAGGCAAGAAGCTTGCACTTTAACTAATATTGTGATACTTTCCCTTGTGTCGGTGTGGAAAGTCCAGCAATATCACATTTGCCCCCTTTTTTTTGCACTATAGCTCATACTATTCACTGGAGTACTAGTTAAATGGAAGTTAGCAAAGCTCTAGTAAACAATACACAATCAAATCAGGATAATGCATTGGCTGGAAGCATTTTCATGTGAAAGTTTCCAGCTCATGAGCTTGCAATGTCAGCTACTGTACAGTTGGCATACCAAGTTTCATTGCCTCTGAGAATATAATAATACAGAGAATGTAAACAAAATATGAATGGTAATATACTATAGTTATTTTGCGAAAAATATTTTGGAAAAGAGTATCTTTAAAATACTCTGTCTTTGTTGGGTGGCATTAAGTGAATATATATAAATCTGAGAATGATCTTGCTCAAAAATATCTGAAGTATAGAAATTTCGAGTCATAGTATCAAATTTGCTTCCCTTCAAAATACTCAGCAAAAGCTCTGACACTTAACTACACTGCAGTGAGCCTCTTTCTTTTTGGGTGACATTATGGATCACTGCTAATCCCTTTTGCTGTAGCATTCAGGAATTTACTTACAGTCAAGCTGCAGTGCATATAAATGCATGTAAAGAACAAAACATTACATGAAGCTTCATTTTCATTTTATTCATGATTAGGAGAATCAGAATTTTTCTCATGTAGGAGACTAGATATTTAGAGTTATTTGATTCAGTTTAGTGATGAGAGAAAAAAGAATCAACAGAGATTAGAATTCTTCTATAAAAACAATGATAATGCTAATAATAACAATAATTATAATAATAACTACCACAAATATAATAATACACATCAAAAAAATAATAAACTTTTACTGAGTGCCAGGTTCTTCTTTATAACTTCATTTAGCTCTCATATTATCTTCTGAAGCTTGACATATTTACCCCCATTTTAAAACAGAGGATCTTAAGACTCTGAAATGTACAATCTTTTGTCCAAGAGCAGGTGGTTACAAATAGGTAGAGCGAAACCAAAACTGAAGTTCATATTACTCCAAATTGCACACCCTTACTCTCTTTCATAAGCTATATTATTTTTAAATACCAAATTTATAGAAAAAATTTACATAGGTTCCTTTGGATAGTCATTTAGCAAAAAAAAAAATGCTTTGTATCATTTTTATTTACCCTTAAAGATATGAAATATATATTTGAAAATATAATTTATTACATATAAACAGTATTAATTTATAATATTTGGACATATCTAATAGCTCTATTCTATACTGAGTATTAAAAAAACATAGCCTTCTCTATTTATTGTAAAATCATACCAAGTCATTTTAGAAGATTTCAGAAGCGAAACTTTACTAAGAAGAAAATTTTAATCATTCAATGTAGTTTCCAGATGATGAATATTTTGCTGAATATTTTACAAGTTTGTACTCATACAAATGCACACTCCCAAAGAAATAATCATTCCATTTAATATATTTTACAGTAGTGGCATCCTACCTAAATTTTCTATTGAATATTATGTCATGAGACTTATATAAACATCATAAGATGAATCATATTGTACTTAAATATTATTTATGTCATAATTTACTGCCCTGCTAGATTATGTTTCCAAAGAACAAGCTTTTCATAAAATATTAGAAGACTCTCTTCTAAAATCAAAAGCAAGATAAGGATAGAACCTTTCACTGATAATATAAAATGTATTTTGGAAAGAAAGAAATTAAACAGCCATTATTAATAGTTAATATGACACTCTGCATAGATATCCAAAGGAGAAAAATGGAAAGATTCTAGAATTAATGAGGGGTCAGCTGCATATTATGTTAAAATTTTTAACAAAATATTTATTATAAAAAGTCATAGGAATATATTGGAATAACTTATTTGTAACTACTATAAAACCTATGAAATACCAAAGTGTAAATCTGAGAAGAACTGCATTGCACTTCTAAAATTATATTCTTTAGTTGAGTACAGAAAACCACTAACTAAGAAAATGAGGGCAATAGAACACAATGTCATGTTAATGAATGAAAAAAATTCAATACTAAAAAATGTCAATTCTAAAAATATAATCTATATGCTTTACACAATTGTAATCATAATACAAAAGAAACCTTTAGAGAATTCGATGAATTAAATTGTAAATTCAACTGTAAGAAAAATAATGATCTCTTTAATAAATTGTGTTGATAAAAATGGTAATGTAGTTGAAAGAAATATATTCCTACTTCACATTGCATTAACCAAGAATTTAAGACAGAATAATTTTTATAATCTTAAGAAGAGAATAATTAATGTTTGTAATTTTAAGTAGTAGAGTAAAATATACAAGAGACATAATGAAAGCGTCTGTATTTACCTAAAAAAAAAGATCTGTATTACAAAATAAACTAAAAATGTGTTTATAAGGCAAATTGCAGATCCAAGAATATATTCGCAACACACGCATAAAGCAAAGACTTTGTATTCCGATAAAGAGCTCATCAAAATGATAAGGAGAATACAAACTAAAAAATAGAATACTAGACAATAATTTGAATTTATAGTGTTTTAAAAGTGCTTAACCTTCCTACAAATAAGAAAAAATTTTAAAAATGAATATCGATTTTTACCCACCAATTAGAACTATTACATTGATTGATAACATCAAATATTAGTGAGGGTGTAAAATAACACATCTTCTCATACTTATATGTGGATGTATAAATTTGTTAAACAATTTGAGCCAGTGTATTATTAAATATCAACACTATATTCATATACCCTTTGATTCAGCATTTCTATGAAGTTATTTTGCAAAAATACATGCAGGTGAGAGTAAAAATGTATGCATATGTTCAAATGATGCTTCATTGCCTTAAAATAAAATAAGAAAACAAATATCCATTAGTAAGGAAGGGTTAAATAAACTTGATATGAACATAGCATTCAGTGCAATGCAACTATTAAGAAAAAAAAAAGAAATGAAAAAAAACATCAGATTTATATGGAATCACAAAAGACACCAAATACCAAAGCAGTCCTGAAGAAAAAGAAAAAGGCTGGAGGTATCACACTGCCTGACTTTAAATTATTCTATAAAGTGACAGTAATCAAAACGGCATGGCAATGGCAGAAAAACAGATACACAAATCAATGAAACAGATAGAGAGCCTCGAAATAAACCTACATATATATGAGCAAATAATTCTTGACCAAGGAACCAAAAATATGAAATGGAGGAAAAAAATGCCTTTTTAATAAATGACACTGAGAAAATTGAAAAGCCGCATGCAAAAGAATAAAACCAGACCACTACCTGTTACTATACACCAAAATTACCTAAAAATGCATCAAAGACCTAAATATAAAACCTGAAACAATAAATTGCATAGAAGAGAACACAGGTACTAAACTCATGGACCTTGGTCTTAGAGAGGATTTTATGAATTTGACCTTAAAGGCAAGGAAAGTAAAAGCAACACTAGAGGAATGGGACTGTATCAAACTAAAAAGCTTCAGCACAACAAAAGAAACCATCAATGAAACAGGCAACCAACTGAATGAGAGAAGATGTTTGCAGACAACACTTCTGATAAGGGGCTAATATCCAAAATATATAAATAACTTATACAACTCAACAACAACAAAAAACAATCTAATAAAAAAATGGGCAGAGGACCTGACAGACACTTCTCCCAAAAAGACATACAAACAGCCAACAGACATATGAAAAGATGCTCAACTTCATTAGCTATAGGGAAACGCAAATCAAAACCACAATGAGATACCTCTTCACACCTGTTAGAATGGCTATCATGAAGCAATAACAAGTGTTGGAGAGGTTGTAGGGAAAAAGGAACCCTCATTCACTGCTGGTCAGAATGTGAATCGGTACAGCTACTATGAAAAACAGGATGGAAGTTCCTCAAAAAATTAAGAATAAAATTACTATATGATCCAGCAATCCCTCCTCTGGGTGTCTACACCAAAAATTTGAAAACATTTATCGGTAAAGATATATGCACCCTAATGTTTAATATTTTTAATAGTATGTACCATTTATAAAATAAATGGCAAACAAAAACTCTAAAACCTTATATGATGTTTAGATTGAAGAATAAAATGATATATTTTTATTTTCTCTTTTGCAAGTTAGGAAAAAATTATATACTATTATATGTCTCTGGTGACTCTCCTCTATATTTTAAAATATCCTTAATAGTAAATGCTTCTTTTCCTTCTTTGGCTTACCGTTAGTGAGTTGCTTTAGGTTATATTACTTTAATAATGATTTCTATTTCTTTTGTAGCCAAGTATGTTCATGCTCAATAATATTTAACTAATCTTAATGCTCACAATTATTTTTTAAATTTGTATTTTATATTGTAAAGTATGATTCATTTCTCATTGGCTATAGTATATCTTTAAATCATTTTTTTCAAAAGTAGCTCATCTAGTTTCTTGAAGCATGTCCTACTTAAACCATTCATCTTTATGCCAAATAGAAAATTTGAATTAGTATAGTTTTTTTAGTCATGGTTTTTAAATTAAATCTTATACCATTTTTTGTTAAAGAAAATAAGGAATATTAGTCTTCAAAATATTTATTTAAACTATTTTTTCCTGTCTGTTGGTTTGAATTATATTTTGTCTTTAAACTTAGGGTAAATCATAGGATAAAGCAAGGTAATATTTATTATATATTATAACCTGACAAATGGCTATGCAAGTGAGAGTTATTATCTTATAAATTCTTCCGGATATTCCTTAAGTATTATTGTAAATAAATGTATTTTAATTTATTTCTTTTGGAATGTGGTAAACTTTTAAATGTAAATGCTCATACTTTAAGTTTAGATAATTTTTCTATTCTTTTGAATATTGTTAATATCTTAATTTTTTAAATGTATTTCTCCAGAACAATATAGACAGGTTGAACATCCAGTCTCTATTCTTCATATTTCTCATCTTTTTTCACATCCTTTATGACTCCTTTGTTTTACTCTACATTTTAGGACACCTTATTTGTTCTATACATCACTGATGGAATTTTCTACAACAACAACAACAAAAAACACTTTTCTATATTTTCTTCATTATACATTTAAAATAAGTAATTACTTTATAAGTTTTTCAATCAATCCTTATCATATTTATCTCTCATTACATTTCATTATGTGGTATTTCCTATTCACTTTTCTCCATTTTATCTTATCTGTTCCATTCATCTTCAGTTTCATACATATCTTTCTACTAGGACACTAGTTTCTTAAACTTTCTTCTATTTAATTTGAGAAAAACTAAGGATTTCTACTTTACATTTGAACTTGTAGTATAAAGTTTCCTTCCATGTACTGTACAGTATTTTTGTTTGGTTTCTTTGTTTCTGTTATCATAAAATGAGTAGAATTCTAAAGTACTTTAATGACTGCTAGTAGACAGGTGCACAATACCTGTTGGCCTTGCTCTGTACACTTGATGTGGTTGAACCTTTCCCTCTTGCCTGAATGGTGTTAATGTCTATAGTTGTCAACCCAGTGTTCATTGTCTGAGTTCATTTAGTTTGACTCTACTAACCTTAGGTGAGGATGTCTTCCAACACTGTTGCTTTACTGTGGCATTTGAAAAAAATTAAGAACATAAACCATTGCATAAATGGTTTCCATGTAAATCTGTAGTTTACTCTCAGAACTATTTCTCCAAGTTTATGTTTGTACTTTAATTATGGGGATTTTAGTGCCTATGTGAAATATCTTACTGTTAGTTCTATGCCTCTACTTTTGTATTAAGCTGCAGATTCATTTCATACCAGATATTACCTATATGTCCTATTCTTCAGCTTGTTATATAAAGTTCTAATAGCAAAGAGGGTAGATATTGCTATGACTACTTGAAAATGCAGCACCCATATCGGAAAAAAAAGACAGTTATAAGATTTTCCCACAGGGCTATAGAAAGTGAAGTTAGAGAAATTGTTCTCCTAATCTACTTTCATACCAGGATGTTTGCTTTATGCCATGCCATACAGCTCAGTGAGTGATCAATTGCTTCTTTCAGTCAAGTTTCTATGTTCCTCTATTAAGTAAATTTCCTTCTTCCAGATGGATGCAAAGATTTGATCTGTCTCAACCAAAGATTGCATTAGTGATTTTTCTTCTTTTTCTCTGACTTCATAGATTCCATTTGAGGTTAGAGAGAGGCTGTATCAGATGCTATTTTTGAAACAAATTATACTTTCTAAGCATAATTTAACATTACTGGAAAAGACTTACTTTTTGAGAAAAGATTAAGGGAAATATATGTTGTCAATCTATTTGTAAATTATGGGATTGTAATAGACATGCATTTAAAATGCCACGGTTTCTATTTTAGATGTAAAAATTAAAGTCTGTTATGGTCTTTCTATTTTTTGTATGATTTTTATGTCTTTTTAAAAGTACGGCATAAATATAAATGTGAATTTAGTTTTAGAAATTGTGTCTATGAAAGCTGAAACAAACACAATTATATGCTTTGTGTTTACTTGACTTACATGACAGTTATTGACAGAGGAAGAAGTTCTGCATTTATAGAACTCAAATATCATTCCTCTAGTGGCAGCTCCAAATGCATAATCTTGGTCTGAACTTCTGCCCTAACTTTCTGGGTTATGACCCCTGACATAGAGGATGATGCTTACCATTGCTGCTGTTGTGGGGGTAATATATAAAGATTTTAAAATGCTTAAAGTGAAGAAAATGGAAATTGAGGCATTCTGTAATGATCTACAGAAGGCAGCCAAATAGAATAACAATGCAATTATATTTGAAATGGTTTATGAACTCCACAATGTAAACGAGTGAAAGGATTATACCGATCACCAATTTTAAGGATTTTACGACTATATGGTTTTTTAACAATAGAACAATAATCTGTAGTATTAATGGACAACATCTTGTTTATAGTCATTTCTGCCATGTCTGGTCATACAACTTATGATCCTAAGTCACTTCACTTAGGAATGCTCCAGAACACATTTGTAGTTTTAATACCTATAGGCCTACATTCTCCTTGCACATATTTTACTTAGATGTAAAAAATACAAACTTATATATGTATGTGTGTACATATACACACATACATACATACATATATATGCCTATATATTTTACATCTAAGTCTAAGAATATCATAAAATACCAGTTTTCATCAGCTGTAGAAATAATGTCATTTCAGACATTAGAGTCTGAGTTTTCTACTTTTAAAATGAGAAGGAGCCAGACTTGTTGAAGGGAGCCAAGACATCTTCCTGAGATTCTAACTCATTAATAGAGACACAAATGATTGGAACACAATAATTAAACCAGTGCAGGATGGGGATAGACCTGCTTGCTTTGGATTGAGAAAACTAACAAATAAATCAAAATGATAAAATATTGGTGAGGCACGTTTTCTGTCATGCTAATGTAACAATTGCTTCTGAGCTGGGAATGTTGGGTAGCTGAAATATAAAACTATCTGTTAAGGAGGAGCGCATACCAGAGATGGTAGCTTGTGGAATATCGAGATGATGATAGATGATAGATAGGTAAGTAGATAGATAGCTCAGGTATATAAAGATGATAAAGATGATAGATAAAGATATAGAAATAGAGATAGAAATATATATTGAGTATTTTTGAGGAGATGAAATTAGTAAAGGAAATAAAAAAGGGAGAAAGGAGCAATATCAGGAGACTGGCGTTAGAGAAGTAAAGATGAATACAAGAAAGAAAAAAATGTTTACCTTGGATTTATCTACTTAGAGGTCAGCAATAATCACAGAAATAGAAGCTTTCTTGAAATGTGGATTTGAAAATCAGGACAAGATTAAAGAGTGCATTCAGGGTTAAGATATGTAAACATTACAAGTATAAAACATTTTAAAAGAGGAGAATGAGAAGTTTAATATATAAATATGTAAACTGTATACTGTCAAATAAATATATAATTGTTAGAACAACTGAGAAATAAACAAGTTTTTGATAATGCAAGATACTGCACAAAATATTACACTCTTTATCAGCTAACTGGAAGTATTCAGAAAAGAATAAATTATTGATAATGCAGGAGAAAGAATAAGAAAAGGAGTCTTTTCTTGAGAAGGATCTAAGGAGTGTACAGAACATGCTCTTTGATGGGAGAAAGGACTCTTCCTGGCTCATATACAAAAAATAAAAGAGGCCATAGAAGTTCAAGCATTTTTAGCAAACACAATAGAAGTATCTATGGTCTGGAGACGCAGAAAGAACAAATTGTTCAGTTTGGAAATGAGAAATATGATAAAATTTAAAGAAATTAAGAAACATGAGAAAATAGAAGAGTATAAAAAAATGATTTTTATTAACCACCATTATGATTACAGTTTTTGGAATGATATGATGAATGTAAGAGAGTAAAGGATAAGGAAGATTAAGACATTTGTATTATCAAATCAAAAATCGATTATCATTCACAGGTTGCCCATTAAGATCTGTGAAAGAGAGCACAAGATTCAGGTGATCCTATGTAAGAAAATCATTTCCTTTACACAACTAATTGAAAGCTTGTTATCAGCACAGGCTAACTGCAACCTTCTCCAAACCCAGGCCTCATTAAGGGCAAGGGGGCTTATCTTCTGTAGATTTTGTACTGAATAAATGGAATTTTAAGCAAGCTGAACAAATGTAAAAATTGGAGAAAGAAATATTGCCTTATTAAATGTGGCACCATTAATTGAAACACTCTTATTGGTGTCTGTATTCTATACTATATATGTACTTTCATTATTATTTAGTTTTTACTTAGTTGAAATATAATTTTTCTTTAAAAAAATGGAGATGTTAATAGAACAAAGTTACTATAAATTTAGAAATCAATCCTGAATTGTTCATCTTTTGTAAATTTCATGTTAACTGATAAAATATGTCAAACTTTCAGAGTTTCAGGAATGCGAAATTGCTTCCCTAAGCCACTCTGATTCACATTTTTATTATGAAAATTAATTCCAAATGATTAATTCATGCTGATACATAGGAATCAGTAAGAAGTACATTATTAAGTGTTTTCAAGTATTAGGGCAAGTTAGCTGTAATTTCTGTGACTTTTCCAGAAGCATATCTTTAAACTTAAATGGCTATTGTTTTTTTTTTTTTCAAGTGCTTACAGAGGTAGTCATCTCTAAGTGAAACACACACATGCACACACACTATATATACATACTACACACACACACACACACACACACACACGCACACACACACACTTATTGCAAGCCAGATAAACAACATAACATATTGACATTTTAAGCTCAACTGCCTAATGTATTCCATATACATTATTCCTCCCCATTTTCTTTTGCTTATTATTTCAAAAGAGAAGATCCAAGGTTTTTCACCTTCAATGTTTTTCCTTCAACCTGATATAAATAAAAGTTTTAGACGTATTTCAATGATTTAAAAAAATACTGAATTTACAATTCCTTAATCACAATAGGGTACTTGCATAAGAATAAAAAATAATCAAAATGTATTTGATAATAATACAAAAATGATGCAAAATAGTACATTATCATTCCATTTTTATCAATAGTTAATATAGGTGATCAAGGAATACTGACTTTAATATTTCAGTTCTATAGAAAAATAAATGATTTCATTTAAATCATCAAAATGCGCAGGTCTTTTTAAGGAAGAAATTTCAGCAGATTGTCATGAAAACTGTCAAACGCATTTGCTGTGTCAGGGTTGTTGCAGTAAGATGGATGGTGTATAAAAATCAATGGTTGTACTTTTTATTGAATATTGCTTAGGAGTCAATATGGAGCAGTGAAAAGAAAATAAAAAAATCTGATCCTCTAGGTTTCTATAATGGTCCCATATAAACCAACTTGCGACATTGGGCAAAGTACTTTAAAAACTTTGCTTTAATATTCTTAAAATAAAGACAAAAATCCCCTCCGTTTTTTGTGAGAAAAAAATATATCAAGAAATCTAAACAAAATTATAAAATATAAAAAGGAGTAAAGTTTCATTTATGTGACATATATACATTCCTTTTATACCTATTTTTATTTGTTACCATTTTATATTAGCCTCTTAAATCCTCGATTTGAGCACTATTAAAAATGACAGCATCTAATGATGGGGTTGACATAATGTTTTGACAAAAGATACTATGCTTCCACTCACCTAAATCACATTTAATGTGCGAGTGAGACTTTATCACTTTACTAATTAGTTTAAGTAAGCAACTAGTTGACAATTGTATTGTTTTCATATATTAGAATGATGACTTTTCTCATAAAACTGTTAAGTTTTTTATTTGTAAGCCATAAACTATGTACCTAAAATTGGCTTGTATTTATCACAGATATATGACTTAAAATAATTGTTTTAAGGAAATATTAAATTGGAGAAGCATAGAAAATTACAACTTTATCTCAGAAGCAAGTTCCGAAAAATTAAAAACTACAAGTCCTGTCAAGTAGTAAAAACTGGACTCCAAAGAAGAGAAAAAAATCTTATTCCTATTATTTACAATTCAATACTAGAGATATGTGATTGATTTTTTTTTCCATTAGGCTATAGTTTTGAAGAAATAATATGGAATTTATATACATTCGACATTAATGGAAGGGAAAAAAAAAAGACAGCAGCCTTTAAATTATAGCTTCATGTTCTTCCCAAATAAAATATGGATAATTAGATTTCATATACCATTATTCCATATAAAATTCGTAGAAAATCCATCTCCTTCAAAATCTATTTGTTACATATTTTTTTTCATTAATTTTTAAGGATTGAGTAAAATACAAGATGTTACTAATGGGAGTGAAAACATGATTTGGAAGTTTATGTAAAACATTTTAAAAGTTGCCTCACCAACTTCAATCTAATTTAAATGGTAGTAATATTTTTTCAGAGTTTTCTCTGTGCCTCATGCAATTTTCATCTCATGTTATCAGAGACATCCCTGACATTTTGAGCACATCCTTATACAGTGTACTTAATTCTGATGCGTCCCTGCCCAAATTTTTCACGTCAAATTGAATTTGGGTTTTAATAAGAGTCACATTTCTACAAGGTTAATTTTATTTTTATTGGAAAAGAGCATTACATTTATTAGACCAGTTAGAAAATGTTAAATCATTCTAAAGTACTGTGTACTTCCAATGAGACATTTCTTTAGTGTAATAACTTACTAAATAGAGTTTTTAGTAATATGAATTGGCTAATGTTGTTTCTAAGCAGCTTGCCTATCTGAGTGGTTACTCAGATCTAAATCAGAAATATAGAAGATATGGTTAAAAAAAATCCTTAAATATATTTTCTACAGTAGTGTTTTCTCAGAAAATGACATTCACAATGACCTTGACATAGCAAGAAAATTGATCCAAAAATCTAAAAATGTAGTATCCTCATAATCTTTCCTTTTCTCTTTCCACAAGGAGAATATAGCTCAACTGATTTTGGTAAATTATGAAAAATACTCTGTGGTTAGTCTATTGGCTTGAATAAATGTCATTGGGGACCTCCATAGATCTTCCATTAGTGCCTGTCAAGGGCAAGTCAGAGTTGGGGTTTCTAATATACTTAACCCACAAACTTTCACTAAACTATGGGTTATATACTGTCTTAATGCCTGTAAATAACAATTGTTATCATGGATTCTAATTATGACATCCTTCATATATTGGACATTTTGATGGATTTTTGGCAGTAAAACTTTTCATGACTTTTTACCCTTCAAGCTCTTTAAAGAATTTTACATCATTAAACAATATCCAAATAGGTAATTGCAGAATTTATAATTGTAGAAGCATCTGACGTCCCCTAAGACATGGATTATCTGGTAGAATAGATTTGGAAAATGAGATTTAAGTTAAATACATAAGTGGGATGTCATGAGAGTATGAGTAGCTTCTCTGTGAAACTGGTGAAAATTAAAAAAAAAAAAAAAAAATTGAAGTTTCCAGAGATACCTTAAGAGCCTATAGCTAATGAAGAAACATTTATTCAATAAAATCTACTAAAACCTGGTAAGACCTATGAAATTCTGTGGAATTTGAGTTAATATCTGTACCCTCCATTCCTGTCCCAGTGAGATGGAAATTCCACTTTGGAGAGGGACAGGTAAGAACATAAGCGCCACCCCTCTCCCCCACCCCCAGGTCCCAGCTGGAGGTGGTCTCGCTGGGATGGGAAGCACACAAGCACTTCACGTCCTATTCACAGCTTTTCATTGCTAAGTTTAAGGTCCACATGATTGCAGAAGAGAGGCAGGGGCTTCGTTCTTCCCCAGAGTCCCCAGTCATGGGACACAGGCTCTAACTTAGGAACAATGTCACTGAGAATACTGGGGTCTATTTTTCTTTGCCTTGGCTTGTGGATTGGGAGTTTTGCACTCTGAGAGGTAAGCAGGAGAGACCCAACGCAGTCGTACCACCAACCACGGAGCGCTGAGCTCCTGAAGAGGGGCATCACTCAAATAGAAGCAAATCATTGTCCTACCACACTACAGCTGTGACTCAGATTTCCCGCCCCGCTCCCCCGCCATCCCCAGGGGTGTAGGAGGCTGTGAAACAAAGACAGCCTCTCTCCCCTAAGGAACTGACTTCATTTGCAACAGTGTGGAAAGTTCAACATAAGGGTGCTCTCAAAAACAGTACAAGTTGTGGTGAAAGTTAATGGGGGAAATGATAATAGATTCATTGGTGTTACAGGCTAAACTGCAGACCTTTTACCAACTTACTATTACATGAATCCAACTTCCCATACGTCTTCACACTTTTTCAAAGGGACTGTCGGATGTATAATAATATCACAAACCCCTACCTACACATAAAAAATTGTTCAGCCTACTTTGATTCCTATAGCAATATAATTTTCAAAACACAAGAGATACTCTCCAATGAGAAATATTTTGCTGCTAAAACTTGACTAATGGAAAACTAATATATAATAATTGTGACTCTTCAGTGCTTAAATATCTTATACATTGTTCTAGGAAAATATATGCATGCACATTATATTTATATGCATAGAAAATAAGTGTGTGCTAATTCATTTTATAGGAAGGTTATGAAACAAGTATTATTATAGAAGAGAAAATTGAATCATGGCAAGGTTAACTAAATTATTCAGCTTCACATTTACTAAGAAGTGTTATAGTTTAACTTTAATTCCAAGCAGTCTAGCCATAGAAAACTCCTTTAGCAAATTGTAAAAATGAATAAAACTAAAGAACTGCAATTAGGAACTATTATTTGAAGGAAGGAGTATAGCAGAGAACTATTCTGGATGTAATCACAAGTAGGTATAAGCACAAATGGAAGAATAGGTAGAGATATCCACTTACAATCATCTTTAAGTCAGTACATCTATAGTTGCATCTAAAAATGAATATTTCCCCCATATCTCAAATGCAAAACATCCTAAACTAAGATAATTAATTTCACTTCTAAACATATATGCCCTTTATGTTATATTCTTGTCACTCTGTGAATGGCATACATCATCATCCAACTGACTGCCCAAGTCAAAATCCTGAGTGTTTTTGTTGAATCTCATCTCTACTTCAAAAGATACACCCAGCAGTCAAAGGGCCCTGCCACTTACATTTTTTTCAGATACAATCCTTTTCTAAATTAATTGCCAATTTCAGTTACTCATTTTTATTTACCTAAGTATCTACAATGTCTTCTACCCAATCATCTCATGTCTTTATAATTCATCTTTTAACTGCTCTCAAAATTTGCTTAAAACCCAATTGTGTTTGAATTACCAGCTTATCAATAGACAGAATATAATAAAATACAAAATGTCAGTATTGCATATAGCATAATTCTGTAAATGGTTCTGAATTACTACAGTGGATATACTTGTTAAATTAGACTAATGTAAATCAGAGATCCTACTCAAAATTAATTTTTATTAGCATTACAATAAGCCTACTCAAATACATGACACATAATAGCCTAATCTTAATAAATCATTGAATATATAAATATACATAAAATATAATATCCATTGAGAAATTTGCAAATGTCAATAGTTTTGATACATTCTTGTAAAGTCTACGTTGTTTTCTCTTACTCAAAAATAATTAGGTAAAAATAAGTTTGGTCTTGTTTAAACTGTTAGACCCATTTCATTCTAAGTATAAATTAGAGAAATTATCTATCATTAGAAATTATGTCATTCTTGAACTGTAGGTTAATATTCTACTGATCTTGATCTTTACTTTTTTTGTCCTTGACTTAGTAATGTTTTCTTAGAATTCTCTTAGAAAGTCAAGAAATATGATTTGAACAAGCTCATTCACTTTCTATTTCCATGATTAGAGCAATTAAAAAAAATTCTCAACAGAAATGAAGTATCTATCAGTAATAACAATATTTAACATAATATTTTTTAATTTGGGCCAGAAGCCTGCACTTACATTTTTAAAATGTCTGTGGAAGGTGTCCTCCAGTTAAGTTTTAACTACTATTTTCTCTTTATCATAATTATTGTAAATTAATTGCCATTGGCAGTGATGGCTTTTAAGGTCATTCTGTAGAAAAAAAATTATTCTGTCACTAATGTACAAAGTACTTTTTCTTATTTCATAGAATAATGATTGTATTTCTTTATAAAACCAACAGAGATATCTTACATCAGATGAAAAACTCCATGAATCTTAACACATAGATGATATTTCTTTGAACAAAAGTTATGTATTACATTTAAAAATATTTCCTTACCAATTATTGCAGTAACAATTTCTCTCTCCCTCTTCGTCTCTGTCTCTGTCTGTCTGTCTCTGTCTCTGTCTCTTGCCTCCCTTCTCTCTCTCTCTCTCTCTCTTTCTCCATTTATCCCAATTTCTGAGGACAGATTTATATTAAAATGTTATTCCAGTTCATTGAACAGTTTAACACTCTGTAAAGATTATTTTCCTAACTAATACAGTTACTATCGTACATGTATTTTCATGAGTCATTTTATTAAAATGATTTACATCTCATATAAAAATACATGTGAGTGTTAAATTAATATAGAATTGTCACATGGCTGAATTTTCACATGAAGAATTTGTTTATATCTACTCTATTTTTTTTTCTAATTATGATATCAGCAAAATATCAAGAGAATACACATCATAAGTATTGCACTTAGGATAAATTTAACTAAGGACAGAAATATGTTAATCATTGCATTTATTTTAAAATTAGTTTACTTTTAATGTTTTTTAGGAATAAGAATTGTTTTTGAATAGTGTTAACTATATTTTCACATCTAAGAATTTTCAAAAAATTATTTATATTAAAAACTTATCTTTGTTGCCATTTTACATGAATAATAAACATTTTATAACAATGCTTTTAACATACACTTTTAACTATCATTAGACTGTAAATATTCAATCTTTTAAATTCTTGTTAGTTTCATTCTTCCATTCATTCATTCTTTTTTCTACCACTGCCATTATCACAATAATGGTTTACAACCATAAGCAAATATAAATGACAAGATAAATAACTATATCAGAATTATCTCTAGAATAGTCTCCAAATAATATTTTGTTATGCCAAAATTTGGCTTAAAATGCTCACACTAAATTAAATGGAGATTTTGGGGGTACCAATTGCTTTTAATTAGAAAATGGCAACCTTTCATTGTGTGTTTTTTTATGCCCGGTCTGAAAAAATATGTAAACAAGAGGGAAAAATAACTTGGTAGATCCACAGTACAAGAAAGACAAAGTGTGCTTAGTCAGGATTCAACAAATAGAACTGTCCTGCCCTGTAACAATAGGAAATCACAAAGCAAAATGAGAAGTAAAGTCACAGTAGTAGTACAAGGAAGATTCAGGAGAGTGATTTCATGTTTCTTCAAGTAGAGACCACTGTTAACGATCATAGGTGGAGAAATGATACCAAGTGAATTGTAGGCATACCTCGGCACCAGTGTCCCAGTAGTGCTTTGATGAGTGTTTTGTTAAGTCTTTCTCAACATTTACCCTTTCGTATCTTCCTGAGGCATATAAGAGAGAGAGAGTCCTATATATTGAGAGAGTCCTTTCCCAAGAGGAGTGCATAATCTTGCTGAGAAGACAACTCTTCAATACAGAAACACAAAAATATTTGAGAAAATATGATCGAATGCTAAATCGTAGCTTTGATTGTAAATCCTTTTTGAATTTAAAAAGGAGCAATTTCAACACTGGAATTTAAGAGAGGCTCTGAATTTTGAATATTGGAAAGGAAGGAGGTGGATTTATAGCTGGGATAGATAATTTGGATATTGGATATTGGAAAGGAAGGAGGTGCATTTATAGCTGGGATAGATAATGAGACAAATGTCTATTTTTTTGTGTTGTGACTTTTGTGTCCCTTTGAATTAGTTTTCTATTGCTTCCATGACAAATTACTACATACTTAGCAGCTAAAACAACACAAATAAGGATCTGAGGTAGAGTAGTGGCAAGGAGATGAAAATGGATAAATACCAGAGACAATTATGGAAGAACTGATAGAAGGGATAAATTGATAAGAGAAATATGATGACAGTACATCTGTATTTTTACTCTTTAAAATATAGAAAACTATTCTGTTTGCCTATGATAATATATATGAATGTGTGTTTCTGTGCACGTATAAAAATCTATGCTCGCTAGAAAATTTAAAAGGAGATCTTATCCACATTTTGGGGGTATGTGTATATTACCTACTACTCTATCATCCAGTGATTCTCCTTTCACATAGGTAAAGGCCTAGAGATTCATTTTCCAAAAAGGATTAGAAGTATAAACCATTTTCTTAAAAATATGTCTTAACCATTAACACTAGGGCTACTTATTTACCTGTAGTAAAAAAGAAAATTCTAAGTTGTATGTTATTACCTCATTCCCTAGTAAGGCCAGAAGATCTATGGAGTGTTAGATTCCAGAGTCTTTGTGAAAGAAGCCAAGTTAATATCCTTTATTTTGTATATGGTTTATAACTATATACTTTTGCATATAGTGTATAACTTTGTGTATAGTTATACTATATTTTAAATATAACTCACTGTACATTATTATAGACATTACCCTAATAATTACATAATGAAAGAAAGGAAATAATCTCATATATTTACCTGCAATGCACTATCATATCTCTTCCAGATCCTTATAACAGAATTCCACAGGGTATCCCAGTTTCCATTTTACCTTTCTCCCCCTCATAGTTTACTTTCAATTTATAGCAGCTGGAGAGAATGTAAAAGAAAAATAATCTTAAATCACTATGCATTTAGAATGAAATCCCAATTCTTTCTCATGATAAAAAAATTCCCATCATACTCTGATGCATGTATGTTACTTTGTCTACTTCTCTCCCTTTCATCAGGTTTTAGCTCCTGTGATATTTTGTCCCTTGAAGCTTGTTTCACAAATTGCAATTATTTTTGACCCCTGCCTGAAACTCTTTAAATTATCTTCCCAAAGGATTTCACATAACTGCTTCTCCTAATAATTCAGATCTAAAATCCAATATTACCTCCTTAGAGAGGCCATCCTGTCTGCTTGATCTAGAATAGACTTTGCATAACACATATCTATGAAAATTTGGTTTTGCTTGATGAATTTCTATTGTTTGATTCTCACTACTAGAATATCGCTGTCACATACAGCAGTCACAATACTGCCAAGCAGAATGAGCATTGACTGAATAACTGTCAAATTAATTAATCGATGGAATAAAAAGAGACACTAAACAATAAATGATTATATAATTATTTTAATTCTCACAATAAACTGCTATGAAGATATTTTAATATCTGAAGAACTTAAGTATATGTTATGTCTAATTTGTACCTGATCATTGATAGAAACTAACATCCTGAAAACTATGGAATAGTTACCTTTATATCAAATTCTCTATTTTAACTATAATCATTAGATTATGGGCCTTATACAATATTTTGTGATTTCCTAATAATCTATATTTAAATAGATATTTACAAAATGGACTTGTATGTATGAGAAAATAGAATACATTTTAGGTGAACATGTTAATATTTATATCTTTTTCAAATAACTAAACTTTGATAAGAAAGAAATGATAAAAGGAAGTAGAAAAGTAAGATCAAGAAGAAGAAAGGGAAGAGAAAGAGGTGGAGAGAGAGGGAGAGAAAGACAGAGGAGGTGCAATAAGAACAACAGATATTACAAAACAAGTCTACTACAAACCTAGCAGTCTCACTAGTAAATAAAGGGACCATTAATTTAAAGGCATTACTAATCAGTAGAATTTAATCAATTTCAGTACAAATTTATTCTGATATAGCACTGTTTAGATCCATTCAAACTATTAAAAAGACAAATGTGAAATAACAGAGAAGCTCTTGCTTTATTGAAATAGAGCAATTGAAATCAACTGTGATAGCAGTCACTTAGTCTCTAGTGGCACATAAGTAATATTATCAAAAGGTCAGTTCAGTTGTCTACGTAGATGCAGGATAACTTGCCAGGTTTTCTTTATCTGGTTTTGAACATAGCATATAATGTAGCCATTTTTCCAGCTTTGAGGTAGAGTTGACAATTAAAAATTATATATATTTAAGGCATACAACTTGATGATTTGATATATGTTTACATTGTGAATAATTCACCAGGATCTATTCATTTTAAATTGTCACTTAACAACCTTCACTTGCACACCACACACACATCCCGCATGTTGGCAGACACATGTCACACAGAACTTTATGAATTTCTTTCTGTTATTCTAGATGCTCTAAAATTTATATTAAAACATACACGTACATGCATGTGTAAGATACCAAAGAAAAATTTGGATTAATCAGTGGAAACACAGCCTGCATGATAAATCTGACAGTGTCTTATCTGTTGGGTTAATATTTTAGTTTTGTTATATATAATTACTTATTACTAAGTGCTACAATCTGATTATAGCCAATATCGAGATTTGTCTTGTTTATTTTAACATTGTTTTTTACTTTCTCATTAAATTTTTCTAAATAAGTATTGTCAGAGTACACTGTAAATATCTATACTTGAATTTTTTCTCTTAAAAATGTTTTTAAGAGACAATTATGGTTTATGTTTCTCTCCAATTTTGTTTCATTCATTTTTTTAGATGATACTTAAAAATGTTGTCAAACAAGCATTCATATTTTTCACATTCCATTTCATTTTTGAAATATCTTATTCCTGAAACTTGAGTACCAAACTATAAGTACCAATTTGGGGAGTTCAAAGTTAATTTACAAATAAATTAATATATTGATTTAACAAATATATTTTAGGACACTCGTCTGTGCATGCATTGTGTGGGGCATTAGTGATAACATGGTGAAAAATATAGATTTACATTTTGCCATCATGCTTCTTTTACTCTACCTAGTAGGACCAAAAAACATGAGCACTCAAAGAAACAAATCATAAAACGTGCTATATAACCTACCATATGACAAGCATATATCCGTTTATCTGAATTCCATATGAAAAGATGATTTCTGAGAAGTTCTGAAGTTAAACTGAACTCTAGACTTGTATAGAACCAACGGGATAACATAAAGCTTTAGAAAAGATATAGGGACAGCTTAAATAGGGTTTTTCCAGCTACATTAAGTTGTCTGGATTTTGATCTCAAATTCAATGTCAAAATCATTGAAAATTTATGTAAAGGTTTTACATGAACAAAATTTCATGTAAATTTCTAGTTTTAAGAGGATCACGGGATAGAGGAAACTGGAAGCACAGAAACTAGAAATACAAATTATTGAGTCCCGGCCAGTACTACTGAATCAGGCACTCTGAGATCAGGGACAAGCAATCTGGTTTTAAGAACCCCCACACCCACCCCACCTCTAGTGATTACAATGTATACTAAAGTTTGAAACCACAGCTACAGTAAAGTCTGCATTCCTGTCTTCTTTGTGTATTCATTTATTTGGTTTTATTTTTAACATAGTTACTCATTTGCTTCTTAATATACATCTCAAAACAGCATATCTAAATTTCCATTTGCAAAGTGAAGGATTTTCAAAAATAATAAGGGATGCAAGGACATTACAGAAATAGTCAGAGATATGGGTAATGAGGGGCACAAGAACCTGATAATGTGGTGCTGTATAAATTAACTAAAATATTTTGCAATAAACAAAAGCTAAGGACATGACTGGATTCAGTAATGTGAAATTCTGTCAACTGGTATTTTGCAGGTTCACTTTTGAATTGTTTTTAAAGGGCAATATCCTCAGGCAAACACTCTGTTTACATTTGCATTGGTTTCCTAGGGCTTCCAGAAAAAAAAAGAAAAGAAAAGAAAAAAAAAATACTACTACAAACTGGGTGGCTCAAAACAACAGAAATTTATACTCTCATGGTTCTTGAGACTAGAAGTCTGAAATCAAGGTGTTAGAAAGGTTGGTTCCTTCCTGCAACTCTGAGTAGGAAAGTGTTCAATGCTTTTATTGTGGTTGGCAATATGGTACGTAATCCTTTATATCCTGTAAATTAAGTAATGTGCTGTACAGCCAACTATTATTAATATAACTTATTTTAGATGATAAGGGGATAAAGAGGGAGGAAAACAAAGATATATTTATAAATATATTCATAACAAACATAAATATACATTCATAACAAATAAGGAAGAATTACTCAGAGCAATGAGACTCTGCTTTGCAACTGGTCACAAGCTCACCACCAATATTTATAACCTTTTCTAACTACCCATCCTGCATTCCCTTTACACTCAGCTGGCACCGCAGCTAGTCATGGTTCTTTGCTTGGTGGGTTGTTCCGTACTTTATTCCTGAAGGGTTTGCACCATTAGCAGTCCTGCCTGGATTGAGTTGTTATAGTTTTCCATTGACTTTAATCATAAGGCACTAACATCAATTTAATAAAATATCTAATGTACTGTGGAAAGAAAAGGCTCTCGAGTTCTTTTGTGGACAACATTAGAACACAGGGCTGGGCAGTTCATATACCCCTGATGAAGGACAGGGAAAGTGCATTGCTGCCCTTGCTGGCTGAAATCAACCTCCTTTTGTAGTGTTTACTAATAGGTATCTAGAAAAAAGTAGATCAGGAGCCACACACTAGGAGGTATGTTACTTTGCTCAAGCAATGAAACTATATCTGGAAGAGAAGCTGCAATTGGATTCACTGCATAGTTAAGTCTATGCTACACCACACTTATTCTTCAAGATCCTTTGTTTTTTTCACTGGCCCAACAGGTCAGTTGATTGAGGATATGATAGAAATCGTCACCCTTGTTTCCCTCAAGTCGGTAGTGGTGGCACCAATCTCTGCAGTCCCTCTAGGAACAGGGCATTACTTTTGGTTACCTGTCTTCCTAAGCAGAAGTAGTTCTAGTGGCTTCCATATTCCTACAATAACAGCCCTCATTCCATAGATCAAGGAATGAATGAGGGCAATCTATCAGTGGCTAAGTATGTCCATTTCAAATATGCATTCTGGAACTGGGGAAATGCACATTACATGGATTCAGAACCCCACTTTACATAAAATTCAGGATGGTTCCAATGACAATTCTTTCTCTCATATGGGGAATTTTTCTACAAACACAGAGAAATCAGGTAAAATTGTATTAATAGTTGTTTGTAAGATAATTGTTATTT
>NW_011888835.1:3653531-3674438 GCF_000151845.1 Pteropus vampyrus
AGTTCTTTTGTGGACAACATTAGAACACAGGGCTGGGCAGTTCATATACCCCTGATGAAGGACAGGGAAAGTGCATTGCTGCCCTTGCTGGCTGAAATCAACCTCCTTCTGTAGTGTTTACTAATAGGTATCTAGAAAAAAGTAGATCAGGAGCCACACACTAGGAGGTATGTTACTTTGCTCAAGCAATGAAACTATATCTGGAAGAGAAGCTGCAATTGGATTCACTGCATAGTTAAGTCTATGCTACACCACACTTATTCTTCAAGATCCTTTGTTTTTTTCACTGGCCCAACAGGTCAGTTGATTGAGGATATGATAGAAATCGTCACCCTTGTTTCCCTCAAGTCGGTAGTGGTGGCACCAATCTCTGCAGTCCCTCTAGGAACAGGGCATTACTTTTGGTTACCTGTCTTCCTAAGCAGAAGTAGTTCTAGTGGCTTCCATATTCCTACAATAACAGCCCTCATTCCATAGATCAAGGAATGAATGAGGGCAATCTATCAGTGGCTAAGTATGTCCATTTCAAATATGCATTCTGGAACTGGGGAAATGCACATTACATGGATTCAGAACCCCACTTTACATAAAATTCAGGATGGTTCCAATGACAATTCTTTCTCTCATATGGGGAATTTTTCTACAAACACAGAGAAATCAGGTAAAATTGTATTAATAGTTGTTTGTAAGATAATTGTTATTTTGAAGTATCTATTACTGAATGGTTCTTGAGCCAATGAATACATAAGCGTTAATGGATCAAAGTTTGAAGCACTAATGAAAAAATTTAATTGTAGTTAATGTTATTAATAATTGTACTAATCTATTTATGTTTATACAAACACCTCTAAAGCCACCAAAGTATTGTTTAGTGTTATGCCACTAAGGTAGGTGAATTATTAGAGTAGCATTATAATTTTCTTTAAAAGAATACAGCATCCATTCAAATCATCAGGATAATTTCCTCTTTGACAGACAGAAGGACATTGGCAGGTAGAGTAAATGATAACTAAATGGAAGGTAGCAATATTATGGAAATTTGAGTTCAAAACAAAACTGATGTGTAAAGTCAACAATATTAAATAAATATAATAATTATAGTTAAATTTTATGGCATAATCACAACATATGAGACACTTTGTTTTCCATGTATTTCTCTTATTTGTGTCACACAGTAAGTTAAATGAGTTAAATACTATTTTTTTTATCTACAAACACAGGAAGCAAATTTAGGTAGTAAAATGATAGGCCCCATATTACACATTAACTGTTGACTTGAACACAGGATTTGAACACAGATAATCTACTGGTACAGTCTTTTCTCTTAATCTCTACAATGGATAAGGAAAAATGCCATCCAGGGCAGTAGTTATGCTTGTCTAACATGAAAGTGGGCACTACCCAGTGTTTCATCAGTCACCAAACTATGTTGATTATAAAACTGACTTATTTCCTGATATCCTTAAGCCTTTCTAACCACGTCTACTTCAAATATTTATGCTAATTCTCATTCCCAGTGAGGTAAGCCTTGACACTATAATATCGCTACTCCCATATTTCTACTCCCCATTAGAAGTCTCTTCATTTTCCTCCATAACACTTATCACCTTCTAACATAGTACTTATCTTATATACTTATATTTATATTTTTTACTCATTAAATGGAAACATTGTGGTTAAAGGTTTGTGATCCTTCTCTCTCTCTCCCTCTTCCTTTCACTTTCTCATCCTCCCTTCTTTTGTTTGTCTTTTTTTCTGCGGTTTCTCTTTCTTCGCTATTATACTCCTAATATTTAGAACCTTGTAACCAAGTTCTCAATAAATATTTGTTAAATAATTAGAATAGATTTTTTATTAAAATATTTGAGGATTTTAGTTAAACTTTTAACAAAACTATAAAATGTCAATACAACTAGAGGTTATCAGGCAAGACAGTAAGTAGCTGGTGTGTATCATAGCCTTCATTCTCAAACATGGTGAGAGTTCTCATCAAAGAATATTTTCTCTGTTCCAACAAATGACTAATCCAGTAAATATATTATATTTCAGTACTGAAAGAATGAGTTTCTTTGCTAGAGACTGAAGTTTCTGTATTCTTTATTAATCTCTGGATGCATTCAGCCCTGGAAAACTTTTCTTCACATTTTTTTGTAATATTTGAACATAGTTTAAAATATACCCAATGGCACACCATTATTTCTTTTATCTAATAAATAAGAACAAACATCAAGTATTAGTTAACATTCAAATTTTCATCAATGAGGCTATTTGCAGTAATCATCATAGATTATCTTAAAATAAACAGTCATTATATTTGCACCATGAAGTGAAAAGTTTAGTTCATTCCGTATTCTAATACTATCATACAGACATAAGGCTTTTAAAACATCACTTATTAAAAAGTATATTCTGGTATTATATGTGTCATAAATGTATTCTTTTTATTTTTCATTTCAGCTACTCTTGTGGTCACCATTCTACTTAACAATTAATACAGTTCATTATATCAAAGTAGAGCCTTTTACTCAACTCTCATTTCTTTGTAAACCATGGTGAATCTCAATGATGGTGTTTATATTATTCATTTTTTTCAAATTGAATAAATAAAAATAGAACGTTGTTGCCAGAGCACTTATTCTATGACTAAGCAAGTGCGTGTGTGTGTGTGTGTATGTGTGTGTAAGCATTTTAGGAAAACCCATCTTTTGCTATGCATAGAGATTGTACTTCATAAAGACTAATAATTTAACTGTCTAAATCATAGTGAAAAAAATAACCATTGAGTAAATTAAAATCTCTTTTATGACTAGCTTTGAATTTAGAAAAAGAAAAAAATCTAAGCACATTTTCTCCTTATATGAACTACTTATACGACAAAAGCTAACTTATGCTCTCTAAATCAGTGTTTTTGTCCAAATGAAAATTAAACAATCTTCTAGCATTCATATATAATAATAATTGCTTTTCCACATTACATACATTAATATTATATGAAGTTTAACTGTCATTTGGTGGAGGAATTTTGCTGATAGCTTTTTCTGCTTTCTTTGTGAAAATAATATTCTCATTAATATTATATCTGATTTTGCTAACTCCTTAAAAGAAGTTTGACTTGGGCATGTTTTTGCTACAAGCAAGACAACTTTGAATGATGTTTCTGTTCTGAGGTGCACTCTTGCCGTTAGCAACAAAGTAAATGAATTTTGTATGCGTGAACATTACTTTGTTTTTGTTCTGGAAAATACGCTGTTTCCTAGAGTATTCTTTGCTTTATTATTATTATTTTTTTTTAAATCCACATCGTTGATGCTTCTTGATGCTATTTGAAGATTTATAGAAGACAACATTCTGGGCAATAGAATAACATAAGTCCAATAAATTTCATATTTCAGATATTCATCATCACACTTCCAATTCTCACTTGTTTTGGTTACTTGTTCAAAACCATCACATTCACATATTCACTTATCTCACCACTCAAGATGAAAAGTTTTATATTAAAGTTTGATTGTCTCTTTAACTTAATTATATCATCTTGAATTAAGTTTTATGTTCATTATTATTTTACCCTTTTACAATAATTTATGAAATAGTGACCTAATTTTATTATAGCTCAGGAGTAGGAATAAAAACTGAAACTGTAACTACTTAAACATAGCAAAAATAAAAAAAAAAAACACGTGATCTAAAGTAAAAACAAAACCTGCTCACTAAGAGTTAGTAGATAAAAATTAACAATCTTTATCCATAAAACACATGAATAATTTTATCTTGATGTTTAGTAAGGAAATTATGGCATTTCATTAAAAGCCATAACTTATCATATATTTAAAATTTGTAAAATGCTTATTAATAAAATTGTTTTATTGCTTCTCTATGTTCAAAAAAACTGCTAAAAAAGTACAGAATTCAGTTAAGGAATAGCTGTGCCCTGATGCACACAAAGCTGAGAATAGCCACGTTGAGATGGGTAAGAAGAGCAGTTTCACTTTCCCTGTGTTAACCCTTCCCCCAAACCATCACGACTCAGAGCCTAAAGAAATTGCCTTGGCCAACAACTTCTCTCTTGGGGGAAAGAGAGAATGGAACATTCACCCAAGGTTTCTGGCCTTTCAGGGTGCTACCCAAAGGACTGTTTCTGTCTTGCCTCACCTGGAGTGCAGAGGGAACCAGCATAGTTGACTGTCTGGAGGCAGCTAAGAAAGTAAAAGATTGGAGAGGTGTTGGCTACTACAGTGGTCCTGGCTCTCTAAGATGCGGAGAAATCACACAGCCCTGAGATGTCTCCACAAGGAGACAAGGAGAGGAGTGAAGCATGTATCCAATGTCCTGGTTTCAGCCCACTGTCCTAAAGACAAAGGGCAGGTGGTTTACTGTGGGTGGCACCACTTTGCAAGATTGAGATAAGGCACACAATCCTAAAACTTCTCCCCTAGGAGGAAGTGAGAGGACATGCATCCAACATCTTAGCCCGTCAATGCACAGCACTAGAGAAAATGGGTGGGCGGCTTATTGTGACTAGTCTGGCTCTGTGAGATTGAGAGAAAGTGCACAACACTCATACTTTTCCCCTGGGATGGGGAGAGAATGCTTCCAACATCCCGGCCTTTTAGAAGACTGCCCCACAGAAAAGGGGCAGATCATTTACCGCAGTCAGCACAGCTATGCAAGATCAGTAGAAGGTGCACAATCCAGACACCACTCCCCTAGGAAAAAGGGAGAGGATAAAGAATGCGCAATCATAATAAAAGTTTGAGAGGCTCTCAGAATCTCTAGCTCAGCTAATTATGAAGATCTTTTCCTACTCAAGCCAGTCTTTAAAGACTAGAAAAGGTGTCTATTTCTTCAAATGCACAGATACCAATGCAAAGATACAAGGAACATGAATAATCTGGAAAATATGTTACAACCAAAGGAAGAAAATAAATCTTCAATAACCAGTCATAAAGACACGGTATCTACAAGTTGGTTGAAAAACAATTACAAATAATCACCCTAAAGAAGCTCAGTGGATTATAAGAGAATACATATAGACAGAATCAAGAAAGTGATTCAGGAACAATATGAGAATACTTACAAAGATAGAAATCATAAAAAAAGAACCAACAGAAATTCTGGAACTGAAGAATACGATAATTGAACTAGAAATTTTAGTAGAGCTTTTTCAACAGAGTTGATCAAGCAAATGAAATAATCAGTAATTGGGAAGGCAAGTCATTTGAAATCATCTAGGCAAGGAGAAAAAGAAAGAAAAGCAAAGGACTGGAGAAAGCCTAAGGGGCTTATTGGACTTTCTTAATAGTATCAATATGCATATTGTGGGACTCCTAGAAGGAGGAGAGAGAGAAAGAAAGGACAGAAAGATTTTTATAGTAATAATGGCCCCAAACTTCCCAAATCTGGGGAGAGAAAAGGATATACAGATCCATGAAGGCCAGAGGATCCTATTAAGGAGGAGCACAGAAAAAAACAACACCGAGACACCGTATAATCACATTGTCAAACATAGAAGACAAAGAGAATGTTGAAAACATGAAGAGAAAAGTGATTTGTCACTTAGAAGACAGCTCACATATCAAAGGATTTGTCAGGAAAAACTCTGCGTGCAGAATGGAGCGAGATGATATATTCAAAGTGCTGAAAGAAACAAAACAAAACAAAATCTACCAACTATGAAACTTATATCCAGCAAATCTTTCCTTCAAAAATAAAGGCGAGATAAATAATTTCCCAGACACACAAAAGCTGAAGGAGTTTGTCACCACTAGATTTGCCTTCTAAGACATGATAAAGGGAATTCTTCAAGTTGAAATAAAAAAGATGCTAAACAGCAACACAGAAGCACATGAAAGCAGAAAACTAACTGAAACGTTATCTAAAATAATCTCAAAGAATCAGAGAGTGGAATGATGATTGTCCCGGCCGATAGGGAGGGGAAAATCAGAGTCATTGTTCAACAGGTATACAGTTTCAGTTATGTAAGATGAATAACTTCAAGATCTGCCATATGACAGTGCCTATAGTTCACATTAGTATACTGTACACACAAAAACTATTAAGTTTATAGATCTCATGTTATATGTTTTTACCAAAATTTTTTAAAAAAAAGGAAAGAAAGAATAAAAAAATAAACACATCCAAATGATTGTGAAAGAATTAAAAAGGGCATAAACTTAATAAAAAAAAAAAATCAGTATTAGGGAGGAAATAACACCAGTAAGAATTTGGATGACAGAAAATTGATGGGCTTGGGCCTGAATTCGGGGACTTCCGAAAACTTAAAGTAACAGGGAAGCCAAGGGAACAGTCAATTTACTCAAAAGCAGACTGGAATGCTTGGGAGGTGTAAATAAAATTACATCTGAAAGTGGCATTTAAAGTGACAACTGAAAAGAGAATTGGTTAAAAATCTGTAAAAAAATGAATTAGACCATAAGGAGAAATACTACTTCTTGCTGAATACTTATAACTTTTCAATATTCCAACAAAAGTTAAGAGAGTTTCTAAATGGTTTGAGACATAATAATATGAGTTAAGACTGTAATAATAATTACATTATTACAACTGTTTTATACAAGTAGAAAAAAAGTTAGAATGATTAGTGGAGAGATGAAAGATATTTAAAAAATTAAGTTTCTAAAGAATAAATATATCATATCTGGGATGAAAAATCACTGGCTAAGAATAATAGCATATTATATACTGCAGAAGAAGAGACAGTGCACTTGAGACAAGAATAAGAACTACTTAGAGTAAAACACCGAGAGAGAAAAAAAAATGAACAGATTATCAACAACAGTGGGACATCAGTCAACTTAATAATGATATAACCGGAGTCCAAAAGGAGAGGAGGGGGACTTAAAATTATTATTTGAAAAAATAATGGCTGAGACTTTTCAAATTTTAATTAAAACTGTATCCAAAATGACCAACAAATCTCATTCACAAGAAACACAAAATTCCAAAAATTTCATTATAATTAAAATACTCAAAACCAATCTTAAAAACAGCTAGAGAAAAAAAAGCACATTATATAGAAAGATTCTAATCTGAGGGTGATTGCAAAGCTGTGGTCAGGAACAATATAAGGCAAGAGACAGGGGAGCAACATCTTTAAGGAAGAAAATAAATTCTCCCAGTATATAGTTAAATACCCAGCAAAAATATATTAAAAAACAAAGGTGAAGTAAAGACATAATCAAATTTTAAAAGCTGAAGGAATAAGAATTAATAGCAAGCCCGTACTACAAGAATGGTTAAAGGAAGTCATTAAAGCAGATGACAATTATACCAAGTAGAAATCTGTATCTACAGAAAAGTATAAAGAGCACTGGAATTGTTGATTTTATTTTGTCCGTTAAACTTCAACATGGCTTCACGTATATAAAAGTAGTGAGAGCATAAGTGTACTAGAAAATGTATATAAAAATGTTAACACCAGAACTTGTCTTTAAAACCGGAAACAGTGGAAACGTCCATCAACAGTATACTACATTAATAAACCAGGGTTTGTTTATATAATTTAACTACTTTTGCATAAAATGAATGAATCTTACAAACATAGTATGAAAAACATTACTCTAGGGACAAATATATATACACTTTCCCTTTCATTTATATGTCAAATCATGGCTTTAGAGGTAAGAATAATGGTTACTTTGGGATACTTGAAGGGTGTTGATTGGAAGAGTTCATGAAGGAGTTCCTGGGTTGCTTGGCGTTCTATCTCGTAACCCAGGTGTAGCTTATAAGATCTATTCCTGTGTGCTTATTGTGTGTAAACTTATTATATTTCTATTATGATTAGATATTTAAAGGATTATGTTATAATTCTCTTAGGAGAATCAAGAAGGAATAAACGTATGTTGCTCTGGGAAGAGTAACATACTAAAGCTATCTTTTCCACAATAAAATTTAAATAGCTAATGTTCACAAAACTTATATTTTTAAGAAATCAATGTGAATATAAATATGTATGTTAATATCTGGAAAAAAAGGGAGTTAAATGAATGCAAATATTTTACTCCTCTGGAGCAGCAATAGGGAAGGGGCATGACAGAGCAGGGCACTGATATTTTAAAATATAACCCATCTAATATTTTTTGACTTTCAAAACCTGTAATAGCATAAATATATTTTTTAAAATGGCACATTTTTAACAGTTTTCAGTTCTCAAGGACCTCATAATGTATGGGGCAATAAATATACTATATGACTTTATAATATTTGATTATATTATATATTTGCTTATCAATCTTCTCCTCTCCGTACAATATAAACTACCATTACATAAAGACTTTCTATGTATTCTTTTGCTATGTCCAAATAATTCAGAATGATAATTGACATATAGTAGCACTCTATACATGTATATGAAATGCATGTATAAATAAATGCATTAATGACAAATATCAATCTATAAGTTCAGGAAAAAATTATGCTATGGCCATGTAGGTAAAATATAGTTTAAAACAATTAAGGGGAAAACATCAAGTTCAGAGGCTTAGGTAGAGTTAGAAGGTCTATGTGGGACGTTCTGAATGAATCTTACCAAAGAAGCAATTACCTCACAATTACATGTTTTTGTCCTTTTTGGGAAATCCTGGCAACATGAAAAGTTGGCCACAGTCATTGACTATATTGGGTTTTTACTAATTATTTTATCTATTTATTCCATTATCTAAGGAATCAATGATTGGATTTAAGCTGCACAGGTGGTTTTCAGTGACACAAAATAAATTACAGTTCAAATCCCATTTGTGCTGTTGGATCACTACAATAGTACATATTTATTGACTTTTCTATTATTTTTATGATTCCAATACCTCCACCACTTTTACATTTGCAGAACCAATGCATGAGTCAGACATGGCTATTGTGCTAAAATTATAGCTTTATTAAACTATTGCTCTCTTTAGCAATTCAACTTTTTCATTACCATTACACGTGAATTACACTTACACTTGGGATTACATAAAATAATTATTAAATAAGTAGCATAATCACAGATATCCATATTCATTAATAAATGCAAATTATAAATGATTAAAAGTTGCTTAGCAATGTTTCTTGGATGATGTCCCCAAGGTCTACTAATTATACTTGGATTTAATTATAAAGTCAGCTGTGGGGCATCCAAGCGTCAGGAGAACAGTTGTTTTATATAGTATTATATTTTTGATAGTGAACTTTGTGGTCAATTACATGTCAAACTATATGATTTGAAATTCTAATTTCACATTTACATTGTATTATGCCATAATATACAAGGGAAATCAATGAAAAAGATGAATACATTAAAAAATATATTGTGAAAATTATATGCTACCAATTCTGATATTACTTAATCGCAAGTTTATCATTTTACTGTATTTCACCATAATGATTTTTAGTAGGATAAAAATTATTGTTCATGAAAATTTTGAAATAATATGTATTTCCAAGTTGTGATAATTTCATTATATCTTATAGTTGTATTTTCCTTAATATGTTTTTTTGTGCACTGAGACACTAAAAATCACTCCTGCAAGAAAATACTGATTTTTTAAAATATGGCTTGACTATATTTTAAAATATTTTAAAAAGAGAAAACTTACATTATTACAAATAATTAAGTTTTGGAAATATGTATTTACATTTTCACAAGATTATATTAAGAGTTGGAAATAATAATTTGTCAGTACCTAGATCCACAGTAAAGATAAATCTGTTGCTTGTTAGAGACTCAATATACACATTGTATCTTTTAATTTATTTCTGTACAATTTAGTTGTTAGCCTATCATCGTATATTTATTATGCACTCACAAAATTTATGCTTTAACCAACCCAATGCATAGCAATCAATAGAAGATAAGTACAATAAACAAAGCAAAACAGCAAAAATGTAATTTTGTCTCTTATTTTTGATAATTGCAGTTGTTGAAAACTAATCCATTAATATCGTCATTTTCCTAAAACTTGGTAATTGCTTAAAAATTTGGCCAGCTTTATAATTACTCTTAGGAACTTTTAAAATGTTATTAAAATATTATCATGAAAAAATTAATGAGAATTTTTTTTTAAGACTGATGGCTTGCTAGGTAATTTTCACTAAATTTTAAGGCTTGTATTCACTAAGTTTAAAGGTTAATTCTTATATACTTATTAAGTTGTTTTCTAATTTTAACTTGAGGTTCAGTGATTATTTGCCTTACTAAATTTTTTTCATAATCTAATCTAAATAATTAGGTATCATGTCTTGTGCATTTAGAGTAGTTTCTCATACCCTCTATTCTCAAAATTATCTGAAACTAAAATGGGTCTAATACATAGATTTCTTCATAGTCATAGTTTTACCAAAATTAACATTAGCTCAGTATTTAGCTTGTGTTTATAGATTCAGCAACGTACAATCTACCTAATACAGCTTTGATTGTCTAATAATTTTACCTGAACATCTTTTTCTGGTGTGCTATTTTTCTGATCCCCTTCAAATACCCTAAGCTTTCACTCTAATTAGAGTTTTTTTCAATTTCTCTCTGCGCTTATTTTCTTTTCTGAGCACATTGTTTCATATTGCTTTACCTTTTCAAGATGTAGCAAATATAATATAGTCCCTTAACCACTAATTAGACTTGAATTCTTTCTTTTTAAAAAGAATTATTGTGACATTGGTTAACGAAATCCAGTAAGTTTTAATTGTACAATTCAACAGTAAGTCACATATATTTTGCATTGTATGTTCCCCACCCATAGTTAGATTTTTTTCTGTCACCACATATTTGACCCCTTTTACCCCATCTACCTCCCCCCAACCCCTCTCCTCTGGTAACCACTAGTCTATTCTTCCTTTTCTAAGGATCAATTTACATTTATTAGCACATTATTACTTTTATAAAATATATTTAATTTTACTTGAAATCATGCTTATGCCACACATTTTAGATTATTGTTTCCTTGAAGCCTGGTTCTGGTTTCATATATTATTTCATAAAAAGAAATATCATGTATTTTAGCCTCATTTACCTTTTCCCAATTATATCCCCAAATTTCTTCACCATAAAACTAATCTCTCATGCCTTTTGTACATCAAGGAATACCACAGAATTTACTCTTTCTATTTTTGCATATTTACATTTGCCCCTAGGTTGATTACTGCCCTTCTGATGATAAATGTAGGGTCTTTTACATTCTTTCCTTTTTAGTGGTGGTCCTTAGGGTATTTGTTCTTGAGCTTCTTATCTTCTCACTAGTCCCATTCCAGAGTTAGCTCATCATCCAGTTCTCAGAGGAGTAAGCTTCTATTCATAGATCAGTTGCCACCCTATATCTCCTAAGCATCAGAATTATATTTAAAGATACCTTCTGGAAAGCTTTGAATAGATATCATTTAGAAGAATGAACTGTGCCTAAAATGGAAACAGTCACTACCAACTCCCTGGTTGGCTCCTCTTCCTCTATTCTGGACCTTGCTCAGATAACCAGGTGGATTAACTCTGACCAAAGATTAAATTTCAATCTTCATTTAACCCCCACACTTAATCAGGCTCCAAGTGCCATGTCATGGATATCTCTCAAATCTTCTTATGTATCCATCCTTCATCCACGGCCTTAGTGAAATGTGATAACATTTCTAATGGCTTATGAAGCTACCCGTCCATTTACTGTTGGTTACTGTTGGTTTGGCTTCCACAGTTTTTTTTTTTTTTTTTAATTATGATTTTGGAATAATTTTAGATTTCCACAGCAGTTGCAAAGATAGTCCAATCAGTACTCTATACCCTTCATTTAGGATCCCCTAATGTAACAAATTACATTATCATGGCATATACTATCTTTCTAAAATTAAGAAATTAACATTGGCACATTGCTATTAACTGCAGATTTTATTAGGATTTCATGGATTTTTCCATTATGTCATCTTTCTGTTCTAGTATCTCATTCAGGATACTACATTGCATTTAGCTATCAAATTGTTTAATTTCCACTGGTTTGTGACAGTGTCTCAGACTTTCCTTTTGAATTGTGACATTGACAGTTTTGAAAAATACTAGTGAGGTATTTTGTAACATGCCATCATTTTTTTTTTTTTGTCTTATCATGACTAGACTTGAGTATTTTTTTTGGTGGGGGGGCAGAGAACACTAACACTGAGGTGAAATAGACTCATTATATCGTATCAGAAGGCAAATAATATCACTATGAATTGTCACTGGTGATGTTAACTTTTATAATTTGTTTAAATTTATATGTGCCATTTTTTTCTACTTTAAAGTTATGATTTTTTTTTCTTTTCTATATTCTATTATTTGGAAGCCAGTAGTCACTAAATTCAGCCCCCTCTCAAGAGGAGAGGGACTAAGCTCTATATTCTGATGGGTAGAGCATCTGCATATATTGTTTGGAATTCTGTAGAATGACTGTATCCTTTCTAAACCTCATGATTTAACTAACCATTGCTTCTGTATTTCCTATAGTCTACAGTACAAGTACATAAAATGGCATAAAAACCTTCTTAAACCAAATGCTTGTTTGACTGGCTAACTTCATCTATGGATTACTTCCTCTAGTAAACTATAAGTTGGTATGAGTATACTACTACTCATTTTTCCTTATATTCATCTTAGAATTACCTGTTTACCTTACAAATACCCACTTATGACCTTTCCTACCATATTTTCTGAACATTCTCAGAGAGAATTGATCAGTTATTTCTTTGTGCTGCTATGCTAGGACTGTACCCTAAAACCATGTTTACCAGTGCGTTTAACAACTTTTTTCTAAGTTTACTTATTCAATTCGAGATTCTAACCTATAAGTTTCCTAAACACCGAAGAAATTTCTATTCATAATTTTATTCCCTTCCAAAATTGTACTCTATAAATGTCTGTTTAATGAACAAGCAAATTAATTACATTTTTCAAAAAATGTGATTTAACTGTATTGTTATGTTCTCATGGAAAAAGCTGTGTGGCACGCAGATAAAGAAGCAGAAAATGAAATAGAGGGAAGGAAAGAATAGAAGAAGGGAAGGAAGGAAGAAAGGAAGGAAGGGAGGGAAAAAATAAGGAACTAATGGAGGGAAAATTTAATACCAAGAGAACACAAATTCAAATTTTATCTTTCTAGCAGATAAAATCCTAAAATCCTCCAATAACTCTCATTTATTTCCACTTGGATTTCTGTTATTTTCTATATGTCAATCCACTCTAAGCAAGAATTTCATGTATAAAAATTGCTTTTGCCAAAATGGTATTTACAGTTGAATAAGCCGAGTGTAGAAGTTGGCACCCAGAGCATTTTTCATTAGCATTTATGTTTGGAGACATCCGTGACTTTCACTTTCAAGGCATTTCTGCACCATGCCTGATCTGTGTCAGCATTTTCTCTATTTTTTTTTTTTTTGTAGTATGCATTTTGCTGATTATTAACCCAAGAGAAACATTTGATTGGAGTTTCTTTGTATTCAAATAATTCACGTTTTTTTTGACTACTATGAGAAATGTCACTGCTATTAACTCTCCATTACGTTTCTTAAATTACATGTAATAGATCTCTTCTCAGTACTAATACAGTAATAGTTGTAAGATACAACTGGACAATCCAGTTTGCTTGTGAAAACAGCATTCATGATTATTCCTAAACAGTATTCTTCTCTGTGGTTTTAACGTTAACTTAAAGCTAATTCTTCCATAATACATTAATAATGCATTACCTTGGCTCACTGTGTTGTAGCAATGGATCATTTTGCTTCACTGGCACTTTATTTGTTTTGAAAACCTATTGCTACATCAGTGGGTATATTTTGTTTCTTCAGTAAAAGCTGATACAAGTGAATATTCATTTTTAATAATTAGTTATAAAAGCAAAATATATATAACAGCGGTTTTTAAAGAAAATGTATATAACAAATCTGACTCCAAATGTTCAAATGTTCTGTTTTCAGTAAAACACTCATTATAACCATTCATTTCTCTGTAATTTGTATGAAGCTGCAGGTGATTTTGCATTTTCCTATAAGTAGATGTCTTAAAATTATTATTATAAATTTATGGTAAAATTGCAAACTTACTGTTTAAAGATATTTTGCTAATGATTATCTTTAATCTTCAAATAGAAATACCAATATGAGAAATATAACTTTATAATGGAGCATGTCATTCCTATATATGAAATTACTAAATTGTTGAATTCAATGTTTATAAAAAATCATTGAGATTTTAGACAATGATATGTAAAGCATATTTGATGAAATAAACATGTAAATAGAAAGCTATGGGGTTTTGTCTAAATTACCTGTTGAAATGATGTTTATATACCATTAGATTTATATTCTTTTTTTCTCCCTCCTTTTTCTCTCTCTCCATCTCCCTTCTCACCCCCGTCCTATGTGTATGTCTTTCTCTGCCTGCCTGCCTATCTATCATCTGTCTGTCTGTCTATCTATCTATCTATCTATCTATCTATCTATCTATCTATCTATCTATCTATCTTAGTCATCCATGTATATTAAAGGTTAGATAGCCTGAAAGGGCTAGCTTAAAAGACTTTTATAATTTTGATGGCTAGTAGGAAATCGAGTATTTGTTTGAAATTCAATGCCACAGCACATATGTTAGTGTCTTCTTGAATAGTTTATTTTAATAGCATATTTTTGGCTTAATTTTTAAAACTTAGAATTTATAATAATTATAAGTCACCTACATTAGAGTTAAGGAGAAATATGAATTACTTCACTCAATAATATATTGTGAGCTGTTCATATTATTGCATATGGTTTCTGTTTTCTGTATGGTATTTCATTACATGAGTATGCATGAGTATACTAAATTCCATTAGTGCTAGAATTTTAATTTATTTCAAGTTTGAGAAAATTATAGGTAGTGCTTCACAATATTTTGTTCATGTCTTTGGTGAATATGTGTATGTTTATTGTACATATACAGATACATATTAATTACTAAATTATACAATATGCATAGCCTTCAGATTTAGTAGAAACTATCAAAAAGTTTTCAAATAATATTGATAGAAAGAACCATATAAAATAACACATACAGTATGACTTAATTTCTATTTAGTAGGAAAGCTAATTGAGGTGTTAGAAGCAGAATATTATTTATCCGAAGGTAGGGAAGGTAGTGCCTAGACATAGGCAGAAAGAGATCCATAGGGTTTTGCTAACAATCTATTACTTTGGTTTCTAATTCATGGTTGTTTTCACTTTTTAAAATTTATCAAATTTGATAAATATAAGTGCATTTATGATTTTGTACTTTTCTATAAGTATATCATAATTCGATAAAATTTCCACTAATAACAAAATATGGAAAGTTAGTCTAAGTATAGAAAGAATGATTCTTTAGACAACTCTAACTATTCCATAGAATTTCTACAATATTAATCAATGTTTTATGTACATAAAACAACTCATCGTATACTGATTTTAATATATCTGTGTTTACAAAATATTTATTGAGACACAACTATATGTTAAATACTAAGATACAAGTATTGATCGAACACAATATATACCATGAAGACGATCCTAGACTAATAGGAAAGGCAAGTCAACTAGACGATTGCACTGCTGTATGGTATCTGCTAAAATCAGAGTGACCATACATTGTAGTTTATTCCAATTTAGACTAATTATCATTACACAACTATTAATATAGTCCTTTTAAACTAAGAAAAATTCCCATTGCACAATTTCTATGATCACCCTAGAATTAATTGATTTTAAAATCAAATATTATGAAAATCTGGAAAGGAAATTAAAACTTGCTGCAAGGCGGGGCAGTTATATTTTGTTGTTTGCCTTGAATTGGTATAGTGGGAGTGAGGAAAAAGCGTGGACCTGGATTTTTAAGGAATGCTAAGATATAGTCATGATAAAGAAGAGCAAGAAGAGAGCAAAAACCAGAGTCCGAGGGAATAGAAATGAGACGTGATAAGTCTCACGACCCTGATAGCATTGGATGTATTTTTGGAATGGCAGATTTGAAGGAGCTATAATTTTAGCATGCATACAAAGAAGAGATGGAAGATTCAACTGGATCAGTGGGGTGAGGACACTCTGTAGTACATCTTGTATATTACTTTGAATATAGGAAGCTAGTTAAGTTTGATATGAAAAAAATTGACATAATCCTTTCTATTTGTTTTTAATAATGATAAATCGGGGCAACTATGGAGGAGGTCAGTTAGAATGTGGAGAAAACCGATGTCAATGCAATATAAGAGAAAGGACTCTTACAAAACTTCAGGAAAAAGATGATGATTTTGTGACCTCACAAGGGCAGTGGCTCTTGAGAAGACGACCCTAATTTAAAAGGCATTCCTAATATAAAATTAATGTCAGTTTGATTGGATGTAGAGAAAAGCTGGGAAGTCATATGAAGAAGTAGAGCCATCAGTGATTGCTATCTGTAGTTTGACATTGCCCTAAAGCAGTAATCTTCAAACTGGCTTTTTCATGCCCCAGAGGTGCTCCAAATTTTTCTTTAAAAATTTTTTAAATTCTATATTTACAAAATCTATCTGTATTATGTTCTTAAATAAATCTGTCAGAGAATGTACCTGTGGCTCCTTTCTCTTCTCCAGTTTTAAGAGGAGGGGCCATAACCATATCTCTTCCATTAGGATATGACACTGATATATTGCCCAGCTTGTAAAAATGTCCTTGTTGCCATCAAAAATGGAACGATTAAAAGGATTGTTGCTTGAATTGACACTTATTATTAACAATAAAAAATATTTTAAGGTAGAATTATTTCCAATAATTTGCATTCAATAATATTTAAAGAGGAATAAGGGAATGATAAATCATTAAAAGTACTTTTATGACAAATATTATGTAAGTTAAAAATTAAATGGATAAGCTCAAAGTATCAAGCAACATTTCTCTAAGAATTCCCATTTTATTTTTGTATATTAATTTATGTAAAGGTTTCTAGATATTTTAATCTATGAAAAAGGTAGAAATAGAAAAGCTATTTCAATCTAGTGGCAAAACCATCCATGGAGTTGTAATAAAGAATAAAAGAGCAGAGCCATCTAATCCATGAGACTACATATTTTTAATTAAATGTTTATTTCTTATGTTATCAATAAAATAATTACATATTGATGTTGTTTTGATCAATGATGTAATACTAATATTTGTAAGGCATACTCCAGAAGAAAATTTTAATATTTAGATTTTTATATTTGTAGAATGTTATTTTTAAATCAAGTTTATTTTTACATAAAAATTCTTGATGCAGAGAAGTATAAAAGGTGATATTTATAATATTAAGAATTTTGATTATACATAAATCTATTACATTTAAAAAATGATTTGTGTTTATTGGAGTGGAAATCTGAGTTCAAGATGGACAAAGAATTATTTAAAATTCTGCCTATTAAAGGATTTTTTAATATATTTTTTCAAAAATATGATGATAATCATAATGCCTACCACTTATAAAATGCTTACTTTGTTACAGGAAGTTTTCTCAGCACTTTAATTTATTATAATAATATAATGCAACATATTGATATTAATCACTTTAATTCTCACTATAATAAAGTGGAAACTGAGGCATAGTGCAGTTAAATTGCTTACTTGTAGTCTCACAATTAGGGACAAACTAATTGTTAACTCATATGGTCTGGTTCCATAATCTTTATTCCTAACCACTTTGCTAAATGAACAGAGTATCAAATTAATGTGTTTTTTAATATTTATTTTTCATAGATTAAATTTTTGAGACTGCTGTATTTTTAAAAATTTTATATTTACAGAAATTGCTCCAAAGCATCTAATTTTCAGTTATTCAATATTATGGGATATTTCTGACATCACCTTAAATATGTATAAAGAGGTAGTTTTTTTCTAAATTATTAATGAGATACAGGAGAAAAAATATTTGAAGTCATCTATATAGCATTATGGAGCCATACTGAAAGCATAGGACTTGTCACTATTTTAAGTGATGGGTTTAGCCACTTCCTACTCATGAGTCTTTTGGCAACTAACAATTTCTTACAGAAAAAAAAAAAAGAAGAAAGTATGGTTTGTGAGAAAAAAGGAATTCAAATTTATTTATTTGTTTGTTTGTTTGTTTGTTTGTTTTTAGGCAAGGCAACCCTTGGTTGACCTCACAGATTGCAAGGACCTTGTAAGTTTACAATCCCTTATTATTTTATTTTTTACGCCTATAGCACCTGATCTTCCTAGGTGGTCTCCCATCCAAATACTAACCAGGTCCAACTCTGCTTAGCTTCCAAGATCAGACAGGATTAGGCTTGTTCAGGGTAGCATGGCTGTAGACCAAATTTAGATATATCTAATTTGAGATGCATGAAAGCTATCCCGATATAACACCCCTAATGTATTTAGTGACATGGACCTGCACCTTTGGTGACAGATTCCTTCCAACAGAATTCAGACAGCACACTTCAAGGACTCCTTTTCCTACCCACGTAAATCACAGTTGTTTCCTTTTGGTTGCCAATACATCCCTAGTGCTTTTACACTGAATTGTTATTATTAATTTAATCCTGTCTTAAGCAGACTGAGTCCCTTAAGAACAGGATATGTATCTTGCTTCTTCAACCCCAGTTCCTAAAACACGCACTCTCAAAAATTAGGGCCTCCATAATTTGTAGTAAATTGGTTAATCAGTTTACGGATCCTGTCAATCAACAAAAGTTTGTGACTTAACTCAGTGATATACCATAAGGCCCAAAAGAAAAGAACCAAAGATTCGATATGAGGAAACCTCATAAAGCTTGTGTGCTAAATGCTTAAAAATAGCAGATATATTCAAGTTTTACAAATTAGTGCAATTGCAATATTATCACGTTTGGTTGTTACCTCAATTCTGCCTTTATATCTAATACGAAAATAATTTAAAGATTGCACTTAGCGTTAGATCTGTGCGAGGAAACAATGACTTGCAGAAGCAGATGGTGACGGCCTGCGAACTGCAAAGGCAGCACAGAAATAGTCAAGAGCAGAAGCTCTGCCTTCACATTTATACACCGCTTCCTTTATAACTCTGACCTTGGCCAAGTTATCTTCATCTCTGTATTTTGAAGTCTATTATCTTTAAACTGGAATCCTAATTGTTAGTTCATAAGGCAAGTGAAAGAATTAAATAGGATACGTATAAAAGTGACAAGCACAAAATAAATGCTTTTTTCTGTCTATAACTTTAAAAACTTGCAGAGTAAAAGAGAAAACAGATACTAAATCTCCTATCAGGTTGTTTCAAAAAGTATTTAGTGTTAATATTTAACAGTTACTTGGTATTAAACATACTGAATTCCATGAATTTTCTAAACTCTTTGGCTTTGAATCCCTTGCCTGTCCATGAAAACAGCTTGTGACTGCAAATTCTAAAAAACAAAATTGATCAAATATCTAACCTGCATTTAGTTCTTCAGTGTCTTTTTGTTGTTGTTGTTGTTTATTGATTGCATGCATCTTCAAATCAGTAAACTGCAGGTATAGGCATATTTCATTAATACCTATGTATAGATTAGCATTGCATCACTTGGCGAAAATTGAACTTGTGGGAAGATTATGTAGCTTTACAATTGCTGTCCACTCTGCCTCTGCAGACTGTCTGTGCTGCCGCAAACCCAGTGCCGTGAAGGGATGAAATGTAGTGCTATTATATATATTTCTCAGGAAGAGTAGTGTTTTAAATGGGAGTTAAGGCCACAGCAATTTACCCTGCCAAAGAACAACAAGAAACAACCTTTCATTCTACTATTGATTAGATAATTATGAACCAGATTTAATTGCTAACTTGCCCTTAAATGCATATTATTTTGATGATAGTCTTATTTTTCTCATAAACATAGGTAAAGTGATATTAGCAAATTTGTATTTATTTTTGTAATCAATCTTACTCACCCAACGTTCTCTTGAAAAATATGGCGAATATTTTGGGGTATAGTAGCTGCATTTTCTTCTCGTGGAACATAGAGGACAGTTTCCTTAAGATTTTATAGCAACAGATTTTTCCAGGCAACTAAATGCAGGCAAAGCTCCTTTATTTGAGGGTCATTAATTTGAAATTTAGATAGGTAATGAATTAAGATTTTTTTTAGTTTTAGTATGCTTAATCTATGGAAATAGACATTTTTCTAAGAAAATTAATATTGTAAAATATTATTGGACAATATATTTAAGCTATGTTAGGATTTTTATTTATTTCCTAGACATTTCTATATAAAAAATAGAAAAAGTGGCTTATATATTGATAATATTTACATTGATTGAGCAGGTATTATATAACATGCTTAATGCTTCATATGATTACCTTATTTAATTCTCCCCCAAATGAGCCATGTCTCATCTACTAGCTGGCAAAACATGTGAAGGACAGGATTGTGTTTTTATTTGTCACTATACTCTTCTTCAAGCTTAGCACTTAAATTTCCATTGAATAAAACCTTATTCTTCCTAACATCTTTATACAGTAAGTAACTGAAACTAAGAAGTGATGAGAAAATATCATACTGCTTGTCAAAGATCATGCTTCTAATAAAAGTTAGAATCTGGATTTGTTCCAAGCAATCTGATCAGAGAGCCCAAACTCTTAAGTACTTATATGTAACAAAACATAGACATCTCTAAATGTCTATATTTTCCCAGTATAATTTTTACTTGTCTTAACATGAAAAAAATCTTTAATCAAACCCTTAAAGAGAAGAAGTGAGTAATAACGGAGTTACTATTTTTGCTGAGCTTACTCTACCTGGGGTTGGACTAAAATTTATTATCTATGGAACACAGAGAGAAACATCAATGAATATTCAGATTACAACCATGCAAAATAGTTATATGGCAAGACAGCTGTCTGCAAGGTACACTATATACCTCAAGCTAATTTTCCAAAATTTTAACATTTTCCCATAGCCATGTCTG
>NW_011888835.1:3675653-3706546 GCF_000151845.1 Pteropus vampyrus
ATGGTGTTGGTGTCCACTCCTTTCTGACTCAGAGGATTGTGGGATAGAGAAGGAAGAGGAGCCAGAATGTGAAGAACCCAGATGTGAATGTCACAATTTCTTACTAGGAGGATTGGCACATTCAGAGGTCAAGCATTTCTCACCTGCTATGCTCTTTGGTGTTGCTGGTATTAACTGAAAAGTCTACTACACTGGAGTCACCAGTCTAGGGAAATCTCTGCCCTGAGCAATGGGGAACAAACCTCCTGTGAATCACAGTTGTCTACGGGGGAAAAGAAGTGAGACAGGGTCAGCCAGGTTTGCCAGTAGGTTCTGTATGTATGTATGTTTATGTGTGTGTGATATGCATACATACACATACATATGTATGTATATTCCTGTATGTCTTCAAATTTACTGGAAATTGCCAAATTTCCAAAGTACTATTACAATTTTGAATCCCATCATAGTATTACAGTTTCTATGTTTCATATGACCAGAAATTTAAATTTTTTGTTTTAATCTGATGACATCATAGTTTTTTTCCTCTCCTAAAATCTTTGCAGACATGCCTGAAAATCAAGGAAAAAAAACCATAGAAAAGATGTACCTCATCCACCTCTGTTTCAGAGTCTCTAAAGCAGATACATTAATGGGCCTCCTCTTTTTCAGCTTTAATTCAAGCTGAACATTTTTTTTTTTTCCTCAATAAGTCAATGGTCAAATTCTGAAGCAGTTTTTCTAGCTCAAAACAAAGTAAACAAGAACTTTTTGATATTTATTTTAAGGGGAGATGAGACTAATTGTAATTTAATCCCCAAAGTAATGGATATGTATCTAGTACAAAAAGTGGATCTAAATGCTGTGAAAACCAAAAATAAAAGAAAAAACAACCTCAGGAGATATTTTAAGCAAAGAGGAAAATGTTTAAGACACCTGTTAGCCGATTCTTACATTTTCTCATGAGTAACTACCTGTAATTTCTTATCTTTAAAATAATGAAAACCATGATATTAAATTCAGTTCCATTTGTTTTGCCATAATGTTTTTTAAAAAAGTATCTTATCAAAAATCCTTTTCTCTGAAGCAAACAAGATGAATTATTACTGGATATGAATGAAAGCAAATATGTAAGTAATTTTGCTTAGGAAGGATGATTAGAAAGATTGTCTTTTACATTATTCATTTACTTTTGCTTTGATGCAAAGTTTAGAAAAGATAGAAAACAAGTTTCATAATACATGTAAACTGTGAAAATGGCATCCATAGTTCTATGGTGTTTGGACTTTTAAAAACTTTTTGGATTTTTCAGATCACATGGAAAAAATCCCAGCTCCTTAACATACCCTTTTAAGTCTCTACTTGATCTGGCCTCTCCCTGCTTCTTGGACCTCAACTTACACATCATCCCCCCTTTCATAAAATGTTCCGGTCACATTCTGTGTTTTTAAACTGCCTTTCTTTCCTTAACTATGACAATATAGGACCTTTGCTTTTATTATACATATCAATGTTTGCATAACCAGTCCTTCTTGCTATATAATCTTTGAAAAACTATTACTACCTCCTCATAGAGATTTTCCCTACCCTCAAATCAAAGAGTCAAAATTTGACTTGTCACTTGGGTCTATTTTTGTTATGGCAAGACATATTTCACTGACCCAGGATGTCAATGATTGTAAGACACACTGTTAATTTACAAAACATTGAGAAGAAAAAATTGCTTCCAATTTATATTATAACACAATAATATCTTATTGCTTAGACCTTTTATTTTATATCTGTTGAATGAGATTCTTTAGAATTAGTTAAAGATTTTTCATATATAATATTTCTTTTCCAGTCTTAGATAATGACATGAAATATGCATATACTTAGCTGAAACTTGTATTGGGACACTTTTCTGATTATACATTTTCCCACTTAAAAGTTGGAACCAGCCACTGAATATAGGACTATAATGGGTGTCAAATCAACTTGAGACCTAGGATCAGAACTGAACAAAGGCAAATTTCAAATACCTAAATGATCTTTATCCACACCATTTTCCCCAGCTTTATTGAAGAATGATTAAAAAATTATATATATTCACAATGTACAATGTGATCTTTTGATATATGTATACATGTGAAAGTTACCTCAATCAAGCTAATTAATATGTCCATCACCTCACATTTACCATTTTTTTGTACATGTGGCAAGAAAACTTGAGATCTACTCTTTAGAAAATTTCCAATATTATACGATGTATTACGGATAAGTATAGTTAATATCGTTAATAAATACATAAATTCCACATCTTTGAATATTTTCAAGATCTGTGTCCTAGGGAAAATACTAAAATAATCATGAGACTCCTACCAGGTTTCACGCTCTTTACTGTCAAAGGAATGATTTAAAATAAAATTTACTGTTTTCAAAAACTTATCATATATTGGAGAACATTTACAAAAGAAATTTAAATGTATTGCCAAATAATATCTTTATATTGGTTATAATTTTTTTTAAAGCTAACATTTATATACATAGCAGAAGGAATAGATATATATATATATGGGCTTCAAATTGGAATGTTTATATTTCTTTTCTGGCTCCATAATTTACAGTACATCCCACATATATTTGATGATATTAACATTCACCTCATATTTATTTGTGAGGATTAATGAGAGAACACATTAAATGCACTTAGCAGAGAGGCAAACAGTAAGCACTATCCAAAAGGACAGATTGCTATATATTATGTTTCATATTTTCAATAAATTCAGATAACAAATGAAATTGTGACAAGTTGTGAATTTTATATAAAATATGTTGTTATGCTTTGCAATAAAAATTTTAATAAGGAATTTTGTTCTTTAACATTTAATGTATCTAAAACTTGTCCACTTGGGAATAATGACACCATCACCATCTAGTGGCAGTCACCATAAATTATAGACACGTGGTCCCTGCAAAATCGGAAAAGCTCTCATGAATATCACTGTAGACAGAGCTAGATTTAATATTCAAGATATGTTTAAGTAGACTAAAGTGGCATCGTGAACTGCTAATTCAACATAGCATAACCATACCTGTTCGAAAGGAGCAATTCATATGTTTGTTAAAAATTACTTTTAAAAGACAAACATACTGTAACATATTTGAGAAAGTAGATAGTAAATTTCATACAGGAGTCAATTATAATATGAAATATTTATGTAAGTAGTCATATATTTAAAGTAGAGATAAGGCATATGACGTTTCAATGTAGCCAGATTCTTTATAAATCTCAGATCTGTAACTGTGGGGCCTTAGGCAAGTTATTTCATCTCATTATCTAACTCATTTTATATATTTATAAATCATAGTAGTGATATGAGTCTAATCTGATATAATGCATAATGAGCAGGACGCAGCAAGCACTCAATAACATTCTCTTTTTTGCTTCAATATCATTAGCAATTCTACAAATAAAACAATCACAATAATCACTTGTCTTTATTATCCAAAGTATAATGAATATACACATCAATTCTTAATACAGCAATCTAAAGAATGTAATGATTAAATTATAAATTAGTTTGTTATTATTTAGAATTTATTATTAAGATACTAAGATAAAACTCATGTCACCAATTACTTAACATTTATTTTATGATCATTGTCAAATTTACATAAGGATAAAAATAGTAATGTAAAGTTTGTACAAAGTTTACATATAGAAATCAAATGTAGGATATTATAATTCAATAAAATATTATTATAGTATACTGTTAAATCTAGCAAGTAGCCACATGTCTGTATCATTAAATTTCATACTTTTATTTAAAATTTTTGGTTTATTCACAATTTGGGATTATTCTGTTAGGTAAATTTTTAAATTTTTCTTTTTTTATTTTTAAAGCATAAGTAAACGGATATATTCCAAATGCACTAAGAACTTCTATATAAACATTGAAGCTGATTTTTGCAAATAGAAAACATATTATTAGTAATAGTGTCTAGTGAATCTATTATGATTGACTATCGCACATTACTGAGGACAAGTGCTGAGTTTGGCATACCGAACTGGGATATCTTCCTGAGCACAGCTCTGTACTTTTCTTTAATTTTGCATATCTTATTAAAATGATGAAGCTTTTTTCAACACTAAAGACTATTCTTAAAAATTATATTCATTACAAACTAGTTCAAGTAAACTATAAACTATTAGTATGTCATTACATATCTTATGATCTCTCTAGATTGCTTCTTTAAAATCTACCTCGGGTGGTAAAAACAAAACAATAAACTGTTTTGATTTGAGAGAGAGAGAGAGAGAGAGAGAGAGAGAAACAGTATAATTATGGAAAAAGAAGCTCAAAGTTTCAAACTAGAAAAAATATACAGAATTAAAGTTATCAGATAAGTTGGGAAAAATTAATAAATTTTAGAGCATTGATTTCTTAAGTTTTTTAAAGCTGTACATATTTAATGCATACAATTTGATGAGTTTAGAGATAAATACACACCCATAAAACCATAACCTACCATCACCAAGGCCATAAAAGTATATATCCTCCCCAAAGTATACTCCTTCCCCTTTATTAATATTCTTATTATTTTTTTGTGTTAAGCATATTTAACAATCTGCCCTCTAAGCAATTTTAAGTGTATAACACAATATTGTTAGCTATAGGCACTATGCTGTATAGTTGATTTCCATAATTATTTATCATAAAATAGAAACTTTGCACTCTTTGTCAACTTCATTTCCCCAAACCTCAGCTCCTGGCAACCACGCTACTCTCCGTTTCTATGAGAGAGACTATTTGACTATCGTACATTCTATATATAAATGAAATCATACAATATTTGTTTTTCTGTATTTGGCTTATTTCACTTAGCATAATGTCCTCCAGGTTCAGTCGTGTTGTCACATAAATAGAAAGATATTTCATGTTCATGGATTTGAAGAATTAATATTGATAAAATATCCATATTACCCAAAGTAATCTGCAGATTCGATGCAAGCTCTATCAAAATCCCAATGTTATTTTTCACAGAAATAAAAAAAAAAAATTAAATGTGTATGGAACCACGAAAGACCCTCAAGGGCCAAAGCAATTTTGAAATAGGAGAACAAAGCTCAAAACATCATACCTCCTGATTTCAAATTACATTACAAAGCTATAGTAATCAAAACATTATGGTACTGGCATAAACATAAATATACAGACCAATGGGATAGAATAGAATAAATAGAAATAAATCTATGCATCTATGGTTAACTGATCTTCAACAAGGTTTCCAAAAATACACAGGGTAAAAAGAATAGTCCCAGGTTTTCCTAAAACAACCATATCCAAGTGACACAATTGCCATGAAAAAGAAGTACTTTATTTCAGAAACTACTTTCCAAAGCACAGTTCTAGGAGATAAGAGACCATTTTAGTTCCAACTATAACATTAAATGGCTAACTTTGGACAAATTGGTCAATTTTGATGAAATCATTTAATCTTCTATTACCACATATGGTTCTGAATTATCCATTGACTCTAAATTTTCTCTGAATTATTACAATTAAGATTTAGTTTTTTTGACTTAACTAGATTCAAGTAAGACAATGATATTCCATATAGACTGCATCATCATATACATATTTGCAGAAAAATGCAGATATGGCTGACGACTCTGGTGGTTCACAGAATAAGTCTATTTTGAGTTTCCTGTAAATTTGAGTCAATTAGAGCCTTTGCAATTCTAAATGTAGGGCACAGTCAGATTAACCTAATCAGATAAATTTTAGTTCAATATATTAACCTGTGAACAATTTTATTCTGTAACAATCTCTCATATAGCTAAAAATATTTTAGTTTGGTTTACAAAAAGAAGAAAGGACGAAGAAAAAAAGTCACAGCTAAGAATTTATTTTAGTCTAGGAACTTAAAAAAAAAAAAATCTGTTCCTAAGTATATTGGGTCAGGTAAAACATTGTCTTGTCTATACAACACCCTGAATATATCACTGTATTTGTTCTTGGTGCATAATTTCAATCATAGATTTAAGAGTTTTTCACATCCACAAGATTGTGAACTCTTTTGAAAGCAAAATCTTTATTCTGAGGAACCAGACCAGTATCTGGACACAATTAATATTAACTGTTGACTAAATAAATTGATAAGTAATGGACAAATTCATTAATACTCTAGTATTATTAAACTGCAACAAGAACAAGTCTTTTAAATGTCTTCACTGATGCAATATCTTGCATGTATTGGGCACATTAATAATGATATGAACTTAAAACACCGATATAATAGTTTTTATTGTTTGTGGGTATTTGCATACATAATAAATTACAAAACTATCTTTTGGGCAATATACACAAACTTCAACATAACTCTTGCTTACCTGTGGTGATGAGGTAAAGAAAGAGATGTGGCGTTGGGCATTAGTTGATTTTGACTATGTCAAGAGTGTGTTAACAGGAAAATTATTAATCACTACCTGTCTTATTAATCTATTAAAAAGGTGTTATGTGAAAATATGAATAGCATATATCTTTTTCAAAAATTGGTTTGGGAAATTTGAAATGGCACATCACTTTTCTATCAATGAATGTTCTGTTGCAAGCAAAGCATTCTGAATAGGCTCAGGGAACATTCATTTTCAAAAATGGGCATTGTTACATCTAAATTACTAAAGATTTGAGTTGGGTAGAGTAGACAGGACAGGCTGTACTGAAATACTACTCTTGTTGATTTTCTTTTTTTCTTATCTGCAACTTGATAGCAATTTAGAAACACTTAAAAAAGATTTGACAGATTCAACTTCAGGATGTGTGGAACAAAGAAAAGAGGGACAACCAAAATGTTTGGCTTTATTGAGTTTGAGAAATGTTTATTTGCTTACTATGGACCATCGATATTAGAAATTTCTTCAAAACTCAGTCTTTAAACAATTAGCTACACCTCCCCACCCCCACACTATTCTAAGTGATCTGCTAGGTCTAGTAACATGAGAAATTCTGCTCCTGAAACAATCAAAGTATAGATGTGATTTTAAAAAGTAATTATATGTGTTAATTTTTTTAAATGATATTTTCCATACACTAAAATTGGCATTATGGAAAGGTTCTCTAAAGGAAAAATAAATTTTTATATAAAATAATTATATTGAAATATTATTATATATTTTATTATTTGTGTTTGCTTACTAATTTCTTATAAGGATCAATAGTCTCTCTCATTCAACATCCTCATTCCATCATAAAACCTGTACATTTTTATGATGATCCATTGGCCACGTTAGAAGGGAAAAAAAATTTACTTAAAAGTTTTTTATTCTATTTACACATAGAGCTGACTACTCAGATTTTAGTCTACCTATGTGTAAATAGAGAAAAATATTTTAGAGTTTTAGTTATTGTTTATAAGCCTCTCATTTTCCTCTTTCCCCAGGTTCTCACAAATCTTATAAATTTACATCAGGGAAACTCTACCCTATACTTTTTTGGAATATGCACTGTTGGGGCTGGGGGCTGATTTCTTGTCTGAGATTAATTTGCCAAAACTGTGCTAGCCCTCATGCAATTTAGCCTGGAGGAAAATGTGAGGTCTATAATTCATGTGTCTTTTTGAAACCTGCTGAATATGCCCTGGCAAATTCAAGAATCAATAAGTAGCAGAATCTGACAGTAACAGTAAGGTCTATCTCAGTGAATAGTAGAAGTTTTAGTAAGGGAGACATGTTGGAGCTAGGCTGTATTTAATATGGAGCTTACAAAGCCCATATTACATTTAAGATCTAGCTTAGAGTAGCAGAGCATTTGTTAAAATATTGTTGATCCATTCCCAACAAGTTACTGTCATTTTTAAGTACTAAAAATTATACATTTATATGGAAGCTATTTATCAAAATACCTAACTGTTTTAAGCTGTAAAGAGATAAGTTCTAGCAAGGGTTTAAAGTCCCAACAGCCATATGCCTAAGCATTTTTTAAAACATATTTTTAATTATAACTAACAATCAAAATTATATTAGTTTCTGGTGTACAACATAATGATTAGATATTTATATACCTTATAAAGTGATCACCACAATAAGTCTACTTACCATCTGATACCATACCTAGTTATTACAATATTTTGACTATATTCCCTATATAGGAATGTACATTGCATTCTCATGACTTATTCTGTAACTGGCAGTTTGTAGTCCTTAGTCCCCATTCACATGAGCATTTTAGATATTTATTTAATTTTGAATTTGAAGGATAATTAGGTCTATTAATTTTCAAATAAATACAGAAATTTGTAGATTAAAAAAACATGTTCTGTTGCTTCAAAATGTATTTAATGGCTTTTATTTTAATGGATCTTATGTGGTGTAAGAAGTGACTGTTAGAAAATAAAATTCTCAGAGCAAGATTGAGAGAGCTGAGTGGACAGCACTATAAAACAATCTATTGGAATATAAACAAAATAAAAATGGTTCTATTGACTTTAGAAACTATCCTGAAAATAGAACAAAAGAAATCTTGAAAATTGTAAGAAATCTGTCTTTTGCCTTTAGTAACATGGGGTCATATTGTGTTGGGTCAGTGGCAGCATGCTGATTTATGATCATCACTGAATAAAAGGCAACATGGATGTGTTTATCCACACTGATTCTGATTTAGAGTTACCAGATGTTGTTGGCACCTTTTACCATGAGATTTGGTTCATTTAGTCAAAACGATTAGTAGAAAAGCACATGCTAGAGTGAATCTACTATCCTGTAAGCAAAGCTGGAGCAATGATGGAGCAAAATAGCTTATCCACAGCAAGTCAGTGGGAAGTTTTGTTCTGTCACCTCTCTTCATTAATCTGTACACATGACTGCTTGGAGAGACAGTGAGTTGATTAGATCTGCATCACCATCAGCATGCAGACACTCATCACTACTTCTCATTTTCATATGACCCAGATGGTGTGGCTGCTTGACTGCAATTTTCCTTTATATGTGTTTTTAATAGGTTCCTTTTTTTAGATATTGACTTTGAACCCTCTTACGGATATTTAAAGCCAAGCTAAATTAACTTCTCTTTCAGTAGCAACTTGAAGTAACCACATTTTGAAAAAAATACTTGTACATATATATTTTTTTTAAAATTGTTTTCTAGTTCTCTCTGGGCCTAAAGAAACTGTACGTGTCAAAATGAATATTTAGCTGGTTTCTGCAATGTCCTAAGGAAGTATATTTGACATACACTTCCAGTATGTAATTTAAGAAATAAAAGCAAAAGTTTACTTCAAGAGAGTCAAATAAAATTGAAGAAATGAACCCGACATTTAGACATGATCTTATTATTAATCTAATCTAATCAGAGTTTTATAAGTGACAACACTTAAGTGAAAAGAATTCAAATTATTTGACAGAGGTTACACAGGGAGTGAATTAATTTTGTGTTATGTTTCTGACTTACCTTCTTACTCGAACTTATGGTTGTGTATCCTAGATATATCTGGGGCTCCTTGTGCCTGCAAACTTAGTGCCTTGAATTCACTTTAAATGAGAAGTCCATTTATTCTCCATAAAATCTACAAGTTCCCAAAAGTAAGGCCACCCCCCAGAGTATATGTATCTCCAGGCAAATTTATTTGTGGGACCCTGTTCACAGAAGCAACTTGATTAAAAATGTATTACAAAATTCATGGGCTTATCTGTTGTATAGTGATTTATTAATAAAGGTTTGGAATAATGAGTAGAGAAGAGATACTTATATGGCTGTCCAATCAGTACATGTGAACATTCTTCATAGTGTTCAGACACCATTTTTTTCTTTCATATGAGTCTAGGAAACATGTTTTTATTGTAAAACATGCCCTTCCTGGTTAACTTAATTGGTTCCACTATAAAAGAAGAAATGATCTTACTACTCAAAATGCCACATGTCTTTAGACCTATTTGCATTGAAATGAGGTAGATACTTTTGTTTCTGTAGTTCCCTAATACCATTTATTTAATGGCACTTTCATCATTACTTGTAATGCTGTATCATCCATCATACTGCCTGTGAATTCTGATTTTCATTGACTCTCAAAGATTTTTTCTGTGCTTCATTGAAAATAACTGTAAAGGCAAGAAAATGTGAGCAATAATTACTTTCTGGTTACGTTAAAATGCTATTCTAATTTTCATAACATAAACATAGGTGACACATCATCAACCATAATTTACCTTGAAATCTTTAGGCTATAATTGTTGTTTCTAAAATGTAATCCCCTTAATGTTGATGGCATACTGGCCTTCCACCTTCCACCACCAGCAAAAAGGTTAGGTGGCAAGCCAATGACAAGAGTGAGGAGAGGAGTTGTATTATGTCTGTATCTCACCTGGTGTGACATAAGTCCAACCTAGGAGAACATGAAACAAACATATCAAATGTGAAAGAGAGAATATCGATTAGAATAATCCATTAACATTGCAGAGCTCTTGAAGGAAATGTGATAGTTACCCTTGGACTACTCATCTGAGATACAATGTTGATTATTTAAAAAGGGTGACTATCCTGGGTGCTGGCTGAGGGGATTCGGGATGCCTGCTACCACCCCAACTACTTTGGAGTACTGTAGACTGGAGCTGGCACCACAATCACAATATTGACAGGTGGGGTAATTGCATGGAGCTCAAATCCAAGAATCTTCACAGGACGATTAGTAGCCCATGGCTCTGAATTTTTCCTGTGTCTAATATGAGTGAGACATCAAAAATAGTGCATAAGTACCATTTTAGGTGTCCATAAAAGAGATATCACACTGGCCAGCAGGTGGTCTCCACTTGCTAAACTATTTCCCTTAACTGGAGTCCATACTCCTGAAAGGGAGAGCTAAGAATCAGAAAACAGCAAGACAGAAAATTTTGAGAAAGATGTGGCAAAACATGCTGAGACCCGCTGTGGCATGGAGTCCAACATGGGAGTCCTACTTGCCAGTGTCTAAGGACAATACTAACAGGGGCTAAAATTTGTCCTAGCTACCTCTACCTCTTGCTTAAAATTTCTGCTTTTGCTGAATGTTTAATCTTCACTCGTATTTTGTTGTTTTTGTTGTATATTTTCTTTAGTTCCACTTTACCATTGACCCATATATAAGACATGACTTTATTTTTAAAAAATTTATTGGATGTCTTATATTTGTCACTAAAAATTTTAGACTCCAGGGAAACAGCAAATATCAAAACAATCAAAACTTCCTCACTTTTTTAGGGAGCTTACATCCTAGTAAGAGAAACATAACAAAATAAAGAGACAAAATGCACAGTACACTAGATATTAATAAAGGTTCTTCATAAGAGAAAAAGAAAGATAATCATGAGATGAGATGTTATACACATGAAGAAGATGCAAAGTTAAGAAAGATAGCCAGGAGGGACCTGGTGGAGAAGGGGCTACTACAGTAAAGGCTAAAAGAGAAAGAGGAAACCATTTAAGTATAGGGAGGAGGGACTAGTGCACAAACCTTCAGGCAAAGATAAGTTTGCCATATTTAAGGAATAGTGAGGAAGCCAAGCTGTTGGAATGGTGTATGAGAGGAGGGATAATAGACGATGAATTCTGAGAAATCTGTTTCATGAGTGTATAACCTATGCAGTCACAAAGGATCCTATTGTTGGACAGGCCCAGAACTTGATTTAATGCTCTGCTGTTGCCATCTTGAAATTCTTACCAATTTTATTATTGAATTTGTTTTTGTAAGTGAAATCTAATGGGAAAATGGAACAAGCATGTGGGAGAGAAAATATATGTAATATGCACGTCCACAGTTCTCTGCAGCCGCATTCGCATATAGCATTCATGAGGTCCCATAACACAATTCCAGTGGACTTAAAACATGGGAATTCAGCAAGACACAAAGCAAATATAAGGTAGAAGTGAAATCTATGGCTTAGAAAGTGGAACAGTAATAGCTTGAGAAGCCAAACTTCATCTCAAACTTGAACTTGCTTTGGACAGAGAAAGAAGAAAGTAGTGTCTAAAAAACACAAGTAACCATACAATTCTATTGTACCTTCATTACTCATTTTATTTCCCTGTATTAGTCAAATATTTACCTGACAAGGATGACTTAGAAAGGAAAGAGAAAAATAGGGTAATCAATACCTTGTTTCTTTTCAGTCTTTCCTTACTCATTGGTAAGCTGAAGGTAGGGGGTATTAGTATAATGGGAGCATATTAAGAAGTGATATAAACAGTTGAGATAGTTTTCTGAAGTACTTCCACTACTGTGGTAAGAATGAAATACAATCGCATGTACAAACTATGAAATATCAATTTTGTAATTCCACCATTTCTGCACATTATTTAAATGCTGTTATATTTACATTAAAACTGGCTTTCACAACATAAAAACAGACAGTAAAACTTATGTGGCCATTAAAATTTTTAATTATTGTTTACTTAAAATGACAATTAATTAAAAAATTAACAAAAACATGATGTCAAGAGACTAGCAAAGAAAGAAAGATAAAAAGCTATATATTTAGGTTTCTTTAGAAACACAGTTTTCCTGATTTTGAACAACGGGTCCATATTTTTTCTTGCACTGGAACTCACAAATTGAGCAGCTGACCCTGCTGAAAATTCAGACTTTTCATGCCATATGGAATCATTTGAATAATTGCATTAAAATTTACTTTTATTCTGAAATTAGTAGTAAACATTAGAGTTTTGAGGAAAGAAATTACATAATCTTGTTTATGTTTGAAGAAAATTTTCTAGCTGCTTAGAATAATTTTCCTAGGGGCAAGAATGAAAGCAAGGAGACCAATTTAGGGGCCTCTCTCAGTATTCAGCAAGGGATGATGGCAGTTCGAATTATGTGGTATAAGTAGAGGAGGTATAAGTAGAGAGGTTGTCAAGATCTCCATGTATGTTGTGGGTAGTAAACATTATGGACTATCCAGCTGCATGAAGTTGTTAAAGAGGAGATCAATAAAACGTCAAGGATGTTGGCCTAAGCAACTGGAAGCATACAGGTGCAAATTACTGAGAACTAAAGACTGATAGAGAAGTGGGCTTTATTTTCATATTTTGTAGGAGAGTTGAATGTCAGCAACTCTTTTGAGAACTCATTAAATTTGCAATATACCTTAGATACAGAAGGGGAGATATCTAGTAAGCAGGTGGATATTGAGTTTGAGTTTAGGAGATCTGGACAAGAGATATACATTTGTGAACCATTAGGTCACAGGTTGTGTTTAAAGCCATGGGGCTGGTGAAAATTAGCAAGAAGTGAATATATGTATAGAAGAAAAGAAGCCTAAAGAATAATCTCTGGACTTTTTCAGTGTTTAAAGACAAGGCAGATAAGGAAGAAACAGCTAGAAAGGTAGAAATAAAACCTAGATGTTGATGTCTCTAAACCAATTGAAAAAATTGATTTATCTATCTGTATGCTTCTTGTCACCTCAAGTGCAGAAGTTTGAGTCAGTCACATTCATCAGCACATCATAACACATTATCCTGATAGGTCTGCAAATTCCTATTGTTTAATTAATTTTATTACTTTCATTTCATTACCTCATTTTAATCCCTTTGCTCCAATAGTATGTATATACTTTATATGTTGTTCTTTCTTTGTATTATAAGTAGATATTAATTATTTGTTTTCATCGTATTTTTAACATGAACAAAATTATGTAAATGAGTTATATATTTCATTCTATTACTTTTTTTTGATAAGCGTTACACTTTGAAGAGCTGGCCATCTTAAATGAACATTTTGCCCACTGTTCCCTAACTGCTGCATCATCCTCCAGGCTGTGTGTTGTCAAAGAAAAATTGCACTGAACTCAGTTAAAAAAGAAAGGAAGATTTTATTCAAGACTATTACAAGAGGTCAAAAGGTTGCAATAGAGGAGAAAGATTAAATTCAACTCTGGTGAAACAAAGGCAGGAGAGTTTGTAAGACCTGGAGTGAGCTAGTGGAAAAGTACTGGAGGACATTAAAGGGGAGAGTGATCCATATGGTTAGGTCAGCTGTTTTTGCTAACTGTCTCCTCTCTAAGTTAGGCTCCTGTCCTTCCACAGAGACTGGGTAAGAGGGGCACTATTTATTCTGATTACTTGTCAGAGGGATGGCTCCTCAGGTCCTTGAGAAAGACATTTCTGGATTATAAAACTGGCAAAAGCATGAAAGAAAACTTATACCTCAGAGGGGCAGAGAATTTACAATTGCAAGTTTTCTAAAGTAAATAATCTAAGAAAAGGAAGTTAAGGGCCCAATAGTCAAGAAGAAATCTCTCTGAAGTTCAGTCAAACTAAGGAAAAAGTAAAGGCTGTCTCATTATGCATCTACCACATTTTAGGTATGCAATTTCAGAGATAAACAGTAGGTCACGTCTACCTTTCTACTACCACAAATAATGGTGTAATAAATACACCTGAGTACTTATTGACACCCACCAGCAGTGCATGGGAAGTCCTTCAATTTCATGTTCCTAAAACTTTCCATCACCTAATGTGCTATTTTACCTTTCTAATAAGTAAAAAGTAACAGCTCATTGTTTCTTCTACATTTGTATTTATCTAAACACTAATAATTATTATTATCTTTTGGTATGTGTGTTATCTTCCTGTGTTTTCTCCTCTATAAATTATCTCTCATAACTTTTGCCCATTTCCTTTTCTATTAAAGTTATTTTTTGTTGCCATTGTTATAAATTTGAAAAGTGTTTTTTATCTTCTAGGCTAGTCCATTGGCAATTTTAAAAATAGAAAATATCTACCTTATTCTGTTTTCTATTTACTAATTTTGTCTCAGGTATCTATATTACACAGAAATTCTTAACTTTGCTATAATCAGACACAGATTGTATATTTGCCTTGATGTGTCCCTTTTGGGGTTTTATATGAAAACTTTCCCCATCTCAGTGGCACAAAAATATTATTCTACATTTTTTTTCTATTCACTTTATAATATCCTCTTTCATGTTTGTTTTTTTGACCTATCTAGAATGTAGTTATATATAATATTTTAGGGAAGAATTCATATTTATTTTTCTCTATATAATATGACATTTTCCTCCATATTATATGACATTTTTGATAACCTTGACACTTTAAAAGAGCACCAATTAGTTATTTTATAAAATGTACCTTAACTGGATTTGTCCAGTGTTTTCTCATAATTTCTCATAATTGGAATTTTTGGAAAGTATACCACATAGATGATGTTGTATTTTCAGAGCATCATACAAACAGCTTATGATACTGAATTGTGTTATTACTGATGATATTTACATTGTTCATTTGGTTAAGTTATTTCCTGCCAAGTGCTTATACTGTAAATTTATTATCTTCTTCTTTGTAATGAATAAATATCTTATAGAAGATAGTTTGAGACTATACAATTCCTCTTTTTCTTCAAACTTCAAGCTACTAAATTTTAATGGTGAACTTGTCTACAACATTAATTACTGTGAAATTTGTCTAATGATAATAATATTCCATCCTTGATAATTGTTTCATAGTTACGTAAAATTTTAACATTAGTAAAGCAGGATAAGGAATGCAAAAAAACTCTCAATGGTATCATTGCAACTTTTCTGTAAGTCTAGAATTAGTTTAAAAAATAAAATAAATATAAAATAAAAGAATACAGAATTTTATTTGGAATTATATTGAATTCATAGTTTAATTATCGGTTAATTTGAGTACAATTAACATTTTATAATTTAGCTGTCAACTAACATCTTATATGTTTGGTTGTCTCATTTAGTAGCACAATCTAACCATCTTTCACGAATGAAAAATTTCATGGATAAGAAAATTGAGCTTTCTCAAACGCTAATTCTTTGTCAAGGCAGATAAGAATTTAGGTTTAATAATTTTATTTAGCAATGTGGAGGTTATTGGTGACCTTCCAAAGAGACGTTTCAGTGGAATAGTCAGGTCGAAGCCCAGTAAGAACATATTCAATAGAGAAAGGAGAGATGGGAATTGAAAACAGCACACACTCAATTACTGTAAGAAAATTTCGTGTAAAGAGCAGTGTTACAGATCAGTAGCTGGAAAGATACATGGATTTAAGATATTTCTTTCTTCCTTTTTAAAAAAAATTATAGCACAGAAGAAATATAGCATGGTTCCGTACTGATGGAAATCATCCTGGAGAGAAGGAAAAACTGGTAAGGGATATAAAGGGCAGACACAGTTGGAGCAATTTCTTTAGTAAGATTCAATACAAAAGTGGGAATTGGCTAGCTAAAGAGAGAAAAGTGAGAACTGTCAGTATTATTGAGGTTTTTATTTAAGCACTGTTCTATAATCCTAGTACAGCCATAGACTAGATAAAAATCTGAATTTGGGAGGTGTTTTGGGTTTGTTTGTTTGTTTGTTTGTTTGTTTGTTTGTTTTAAAAGAGCACAATAAAATAAGAGAAGATTCAAATTCTTGAGGGTAAATGCCAGTAAATAATTCTGATGGTTTATTACAGAATTTAAGCTTGGAGAATGAAAAGTGAGGTCACGAAAGGGCTTGAGGACGGTGACAAAGTGGTGAAATCAATGTGTTGTAAATCCCATAATGTCAAAGATTTATGGCAATTGAAGTATTAGAAAGAGAGAGCTTTTCATGTCTTTGATTTTTATTTGTACTGTTTATTTCCCCAATCATATGAACTAGGCTGCTGCCCAGAAATGCAGTTCTAGTTTAAAAATAATTTTTTTCAAGATACTTCTGTATTTCTTCTACAATGTCAGGCTTTGTAGAAGATATTATCAGATAGATGATAGATAGAAAGATAGGTAGATAGGTAGATAAACAGAATTTATAGATAATATGTATCACATCAGAGATCACCCATACTTAAAATAGTATACAAAAAGTCCTTTTAATAACTTTCAACACACGCTTCTAGCTGTCTGTCTGTTTTTCTCTCTCTCTTCCATTATGGGAGTGAATATGCTTTATGTTATTATAGACAATTACTATTACTTGACCAGCTTATTTCTTTTATATCCTATGACAGAACTAAAATTTGATGAATACACACACATACACTTTGGAAAATAGAGTTGTTCAAGTATAAGTATATAGGGGAATCATTTAATTTTTCTTTGTGCTCATATAATATTTTCAGATATTGGGCATTGATATTGCTACTTTGCAGTCTAATTACATACTTAGCTGTCTCTCCATGCCCCTCTCATTCTTATGCATGGCATGGCCAGTATCTTAATATTTATAGCTACAACATCAAGCCAGTGCTAGGCACATGGGAGGTGCTGAATATTTATATACTGGATAAATAAATATATGAATAACATGAATCAATAGAAAGAGTGAACCCAAGAAATATCCTGAAGAAATACTCTAAAAATAATGTGAAGTATCTTATGCTTGTAAAATACTAAGATATGATGAACTACTGATGGTCTTTTGCCTGACTAAATTAACTTTATTAAAGGCACAGGTAATACAGTTTTATGATAGTCTTCATGCTGCCAAGTCTTTCATTATTTGAGGAAGTATGAAATAAGCAATTAGAGATTCCTACGAACAATTTTAATAAAAATAAAGGGATTTGCTTTACAAAGTGTGTAACAATGACCAGCAATGTTTAAACAGTGTATCAAATCCTGCTGTAATAATAGCCATTTTCAGACTGTGTTAGTCCTTGCCCTACTTAAGCCCTAATGTGAGTTTGTTTGTTCTAAAATTAACCTGGTTATTCTGAAATTCTAGGATCCTGTCTCATCATGTTAAAGATTTATTGTTCCAAAGTTATGCCAAGAAATCACTCAAAAATGTATACCAAAAAAAATGATGTGCCTATATGTGCCTAAGTAGGATATGGTAATAGAGCTAGCATAGACCTGTGAGCACAAATTCTTCAATGACACATTGAAGACCTTCAATGTTTGGCCATTTGGCTTGTATCTTAAGGAGACATAAAATGGAGAAGAAATAAAATAAGTATTTTAAGAAGCTAAATATCTACATATTTAACAGATTATATAAATGTATACACTCCAGAAAAATATGATGATAGATTATAGCTACCTTTTACTACAGATTTACTATGAGCAAGTAACACATTTTATTTTTTCCAGTTTTATTAAGATATAATTGACATACACCACTGTATAATTTTAAGGTATACAGAATAATGTTTGACTCACATAGAATATAATATAATTACTGTACTAACTATAGTTAGCCTTCATCATCTCATGTGAACATAATAATAATTTTTTAAAATTCTTTTTAATGAGAACTCAGGATTTACTCTCTTAACTTTCCTATATATCACCCAGCAGTGTTAACTACGGTCACCATGCTGTACATTACATCTTTAGTACTTATTTTTCCTATAACCAAAAGTTTGTACCTTTCAACCACCTTCCTGCAGTTGCCCCTCCCCCCAACGCTGCCTCAGGTAACGACAATTCTGATATATTTTCCTATGAGTTTTTTATTTTAAGATTCCACATATAAACAAAATCGTACAGTATTATCTTCCTCTATCTGACTTATTTCACTTAGCATGATTTCCTCAAGGTCCATCCATGTTGTCACAAAAGGCAGAGTTTTTTTTATATTTATAGCTGAATGATATTTAATCGTGCATGTATAAATATGTGTGTGTGTGTGTGTGTGTGTGTGTACACACACATAAGTGTGTGTGAAATATACATTCCACTACTTCTTTATCCATCCATTTGTCAATAGAGTGACATATTTTCTTACCTTTTGATAGTACGTGAGTATGTAAATTTTGTCATAATCATAGAAGTATAGAGACGGTGACTTAGAAGGTATTAAATCAGTGATACTGGTCACCTATGGAGAGCAAAAGCCATAATATAAAATATTTTAGGAATTTTGTCAGCTGGTAGATAAGACATTGATGGCCTGAAATTAGCCACAGAGAGAATATTGACACGGGAAATTTGTGAATGATTAAGACCTTCACCCCCTACCTCACTCTATCCAGATGTTAAAAATTTACCAGCACAGCATTTAAGTTATTTGTAAATGCAAGGACATAAGAGAAAGTGACAGACTAGTAATACGAAACTACCTTCCAAAAGCCCATGCTCTTAAGCAGAGTTTATAGTCAATCCTGGCAAAACAATGGGACAGTGTTTGTCCCATTTCAGAAACCTTTAGAAACAGAACCGAAACATGGTGATTGTTTTAGTTGAAAGATAGTTTGTCCAGTGCCTTAATCTTGAGAATGATGAAGTCGAAGTATACATAATTTAAATGACAAAATGGAAATCTTAATGTGGGTTTGGCATGCCTTGAATGAATTCCATCTTCCAAACTATTGTCAAGATGATCTCCCTAATAAAAGAAATCAACATAACTCCACTTCAAAACCATTGGATGCCTTTTAATTCTTTACACATTGAATTCTATGATATTTTATGAATATATATATAAAATGTACCTTGGCTCACACTTTTCTTAATTTGAAAGCCCAAAGCTTGCATACTTTGTCTGTTGTTTATATATTTATTATTTACATATGTCAGGCTCACATACTAGCATATCTTACATTCTAGGAACAAAAATCACTGTTACTAACATGTTCATGCTATCACTACCTAAAGTGATTCTCTGTTACCATCATTTTCTAAGTTCTGTTAGTTTTTAAACTAATAATTCTATTAGCTTTTGTGCCCTCATAGTAATACTTTCTTATCTTTGTTATTGCTATTATTGCTTGGCAATTTAACTATCCACTGATATGTGGATAATTGAATGCCCCTCCCACCTTTATTAATGGTGTAACCACAGCATTTAGGCCTGTATTGGACATGCGGCAGGCACTGAATATGTATTTGCTGGATGAATAATTAATGGTTAACATGCTTAGAAGAGTGAACTCAAGAAATATCATGTACAAAAATCCTAAATATAATATAAAAAGTCTTAAAAAATCCTAAGATATGAAGAAATGATAAACTAATGACCTGTCATTTGGCTACCATTTGTTTTATTCAGTGGAAGAGAAACAACCAACTTCGTGGTTTCTTTTAGATCTATAATATGGGAATAAAAAGAGCTACAAGCTGACTTTATAAAAAGAGAAGGGAGAATCCAAAACAAAACACTAAGGAAGAGATTGTTTTTAACTTTCTTCATTATTATTTTGAAGTGAGAGAGTGTCAAATTTCATGACAAGGAAAAATGACATAATGAGAAGGAATATGACATACATTATTTTTCTTTCTAATTTTCAAGTATCACTATGTCATTAGAACTAGAAATTAAAGGACTTGGTGGATAGAGCAACCAACTGAAATAATCTCTGTGAACAAAGGATCATTTAGGAATATGAAATCGGAAAATGAAGCAATGGGGAAGAATTAAGAAACCCAGGGGAAAGAAAATAAGTTTTTTTTTGTTCTGGAGTTTTTTAATAGCCAAAAGCAGCTTCTGTCAAGGCAAAAAACCACCAGTTTAGGAACTTTCTTCTTCCAACTACTCCTGTGGAGGCCCCTGCCAGATGACTCATGAAGGAGTAGTTGTCCTCAAGGGAATGGACTGCTTGATTAGGTATAAATTTCTTGTTATAATAATTAAATCAATTACCTCTTCCCTGGCTCTTTTATGAAACTTACTCCTGACAAAAGAATAGAGGTGAGTATGAAATGCAGGCTAAATTTTCACTGATCTTTCTGAAAATAATACTATAGATCAGTAAGCATTTCCATTTTGTATATTCTCAAAGTGAGACATGTTCTAAGGAGCAATTTTAAATTTCTAATTGTTTTTCTCACCGAATGTTTTCACCAGTGATTATGGTAGGGTGTGGGTAAGAGCTATGATAGAGGTATGGTCAAGGTCAAAAAAAGGGATCTACATCAGAAAGAGAGAATTATGGTAGGAAAGATAGATGATATTGTTAAGACAAAAACAACACTAAACACCCTTCTAGACAATACAACTGGCATAGGGACTCTTAGAAAAGAATATCAGCATAGAATTTTTACACATAAATTATTTGATCATAACTATGGCAAACGATATAATTTTCAATTTTCAATTTTAGCACATTACATTCTAACATAATTTTTGGTTTCTCCATTTAAATTAACCAGTAGTAGCCACTTTTGATATCACTGTCATATTTCTTCTTGATCTAGGCATCCCTTAAGTTCATTTTATTTGACTTTGATATTAAGAATGGGCTCAAATAATTAAAAATCATGATTTATATACTATATATGTAGTATATAAAGTATGTGAACATATGTTATATATCGTATAATATCGAATGAATTTACTGGAGTATACATTGAATGTAGTGAATCTCTATATCTATCATCTTTCATATCTATCTATCTATCATCTATCATAATCTATCATATCTCTTGAATAGTTCTAGTGGAATCTTTTGCCATCATGAAGTTATTTTCTTTAATTATATTAATTAAAAATTAAGTTTTGCCCTTACATAACAATACTTTATGAACTTCATCAAGGATTCTACTTCTGATGGTAGTATCTCTCAGATCATTGTCAAATAAACTGCTTCACCAATGATACCACAATATTAACAAATAATTTTTTTACTTAATATTTTATAAAATGCATGTAAAATGTCATTTTTCTTTGCCAAAAATGTTCTCTTACATTTTCTTCCTTTTAAGCTGCCTAGAGAATATTTTATCTGCTTATTGCAGTATATGTTTAAGTCAGATTGCTCCTAAATCTACATTTTATAAGGCCTGAAATTAGCCACAGAGAGAATATTGACACGGGAAATTTGTGAATGATTAAGACCTTCACCCCCTACCTCACTCTATCCAGATGTTAAAAATTTACCAGCACAGCATTTAAGTTATTTGTAAATGCAAGGACATAAGAGAAAGTGACAGACTAGTAATACGAAACTACCTTCCAAAAGCCCATGCTCTTAAGCAGAGTTTATATCCAATCCTGGCAAAACAATGGGACAGTGTTTGTCCCATTTCAGAAACAGAACCGAAACATGGTGATTGTTTTAGTTGAAAGATAGTTTGTCCAGTGTCTTAATCTTGAGAATGATGAAGTCGAAGTATACATAGTTTAAATGAAAAAAATGGAAATCTTAATGTGGGTTTGGCATGGCTTGAATGAATTCCATCTTCCAAACTATTGTCAAGATAATCTATCATATCTCTTGAATAGTTCTAGTGGAATTTTTTGCCATCATGAAGTTATTTTCTTTAATTATATTAATTAAAAATTAAGTTTTGCCCTTACATAACAATACTTTATGAACTTCATCAAGGATTCTACTTCTGATGGTAGTATCTCTCAGATCATTGTCAAATAAACTGCTTCACCAATGATACCACAATATTAACAAATAATTTTTTTACTTAATATTTTATAAAATGCATGTAAAATGTCATTTTTCTTTGCCAAAAATGTTCTCTTACATTTTCTTCCTTTTAAGCTGCCTAGAGAATATTTTATCTGCTTATTGCAGTATATGTTTAAGTCAGATTGCTCCTAAATCTACATTTTATAATGTAGTACATATCAATTGCGTAAGATCTATGTTTACATCTATTACATGAGCAAACTGTCAAGTTACTTTTAACAGATCATTTTCTTAACTAAATAAAATATATGGCAAAAAATATCATTTTCTTTTATTTGCATTTTGGTTCTGCATTAAAATTCTATAATGATGATTTATATTATACATTCAAAAAAGACAGATTTCACCCCACAAAAGACTGTGAAAAGGAGACAAAAGGCAATTGACACACTAAACTGTTATAGAGATAAAATAAAATTTTATCAATGCATGTACTCAACTTTGAAAAAGTGTCATTAGAATCAAACATTTAGAATTATTAACAGTACAGATCTCTTAAAAATCAATGTTAATATTAATTTATATGATAAATTTCTCTCATATCTAATAAAAAGCTAAATAATATCTAATCAGTTATTTCTCATTAATTATTTCTATAAAATTCTAGATAATTTTCCTCAAAACAAATACACTGTAGTGAATTCACATAAGGCCTTTTAATCATATTTAATTCTTTCATTGCTGTAAAGATCACTCAATAATTCACATGATATAAAATGGAAGTCTTGAAATATAAAGTTATACGATAATACTTCTAAAAATATTTCATCCTGCCTAATCCACCTTTGTGAAAACAGTCACAAATTGTAATAGTTTGGGAGATAGTCTTAATAAATCAGAAAACATAATTTCACAAACGTAGTAACAAAATATCCTCATTACCAAGACTCTAATCATTTAGCTAGAGTATCTAAATAAATAAATAAATAGATAGATAGATGATAGATAGATAGATAGATAGATAGATAGATAGATAGATAGATAGATAGATAAGGAGCATTACACATTTTATAATTAAGTTTGGGGAATTAACTAAAAATACCGAAAATGTTTTCCAGTCTTATCTGAGTCTTCACTATCTTAATCATTTTAGTAGAGTATTGTTAAAGTTGAATAAACTGTATTACTCAGTTTTCATTAGCTTATGCTATAGTCAAGCATACCCTAAGTTTTGGTGAATTATACCCACAAAATTCATTTCTCATAGACATCACATATATTAACTGTCTGCCTTTCTATGTGTCTTCTTGAATCTGAGGAGTGGGTAGTTTCCCAAAACAGAGGGGAAGCAAAATTGCATAAACATGTGAGGGCTTTTAAGCTTCTTTTCAGCAGTTGTACTCATGATTGCAGTTCATATTACTGACCAGAGTAAGTCACATGGTGAAGACTGATAACGATGGGACATAGAAGAATAATACAGGGACAGGCATGAAATATGTAGAAACAATAATATCCATGACAAAATTATATCAAATATTTTTAAATGAAATATAAATAATTGTCCTTTGTAAGATAAAAAATGAATCAACTCTAGCATCTCATTCATATACTAAATTAACCTATTTAAAACATAAACTATAACATTTTTAGTGGTGAGAAAATATTTAAAAGATTGAAAAACTATTATATTTTTAATATCATAAATTATAAAATTATTCTCAATAACAAAGATGCTTTTTTTGAAAATATAAATAATATTGTATATACTTAAATTATAACTTTGAAGTGATTTGTCATTATTTTGATATTTAACTTGGCAATTGCTCTATTTTATTTTATTTTTCTATTGAAATATATTTAAAAACAATTTATTTGACATACAACATGTTGATTTGACACATTTGTAGAATGTAATATGATTGTCACTGTTAACAATAGTTAGCACCTCTATCGTGTACCATAATTATTTCTTTTGTTATTGGGATTAAGATCTAGTCTCTTGGCACATTTGATGATTATAGTACAATATTGTTATCTATATTCACTATACTTGACATTAAATCTTCAGAACATATTTTTGTCCACTAGTTGCAAATTTGTACCATTAAACAACATCCCTTCTATTCTCCCATCCCCCAGACCTTGGTAACCATCATTTTACTCTGTGGTTTTACAAGTTCGGCTTTTTTTAGAGTCCACAGATAAGTGATATCATACAGTATTTGTTTTTCTTTGTCTTATTTATCTCGGTTAGTATAATGTCCTCAAGGTTTATCTATGTTGTCACAAATGGCAGGATTTCCTTTCTCATGGCTGACTAATATTCTATTATATAATACATATATTACATATATATATACATATATATATATATATTATTTATCTTTATTATCCATTCATCCTTTAATGGGCCCTTAGATTGTTTCTGTACCTTGGCTATTGTGAATCATGTTACAGACAACATGGGCGTGCATATATCTCTTTGATTACCTATTTTCATTTCCTTTGTGTATATACCCCAAAATGGTGTACAAGGATTCCCTTTCCTACATGTTATCACTACACTTGTTATCTCTTGCCTTGATGACAGCCATTCTAACAAGTGTGAGATGATATATCATTGTGGTTTTGATTTTTATTTCCCTGATGATTAGTGATGCTGAGTGTCTTTTCATGAATCTGTTGGCCATATGGATGTCTTCTTTGGAAAAATGTCTATTTAATTCCTCTGACCATTTTTTCATCAGATTGTTTATTTTTTGTTACTGCATTGTATGAGTTCTTCATATATTATGGATATTAACCCTTTATTCAATATATGGTTTGCAAACATTTTCTCGCATTCTGTAAGTTATTTTCTTTTTTTCACATCCCTCCAGTTGCTTCCTCTATGTATGCATGTCTATATTATTTATTTATTCCAAAGTCCACATATGGTGGATATTCAGTTAGCTATTTGATTCTCTATTTAAAGACTTAAGTTTCATAGACCAGCTGAACTCTTTATTTTGCTCTGCTATGAATTCTTCTGAGAAAGAAAATAGTTAACAATAAAAATCAAATCCATTATTACCAAAAGTACATTATACTGAATATTTTCTATTTGCATCTGCAGATCTATTCCTCTTCACCGTACTTTTGGTCCCAGGAGCCAAACTAGGAAAAACTGTATCAATGGGTTCTGTTGCTCTCTAACTTCCAGTCTGTGTTAGCCGGTGAGAAGCACCATCAGGAGACAGTGGTTAGAAGGAACCAAAGCTGGCTTATTTTCTGCAGAGATCTTTCCTATTTTACCACTGTAGGGTGGCTGTCTTCCTGATCAGAAACAACAGCTCTTACCAGGTTGCTTTCTCTAAACAGTTCTATTTCTAAATAAGGACTTGGAAATCTCTTGGAAATGTTGGCATAATGATGTTAATGCCTCTTAACTATGATTGGACCTGGAGCCTTCATGATCTTCGATTAGTACTTTTCATTAACACTGCCCAAAACTTTGCAGAATTAAACTTAATTAAATTTTCCTCAATCGCCATCTTGACTCCCCTCTGTTTCCTTCCAGGATCCTCAGTGATACATTTGTTGACAATCAAATAATGCCTCACTTTTTTTATGCAGCTATATATGATTATAAAAATAAATAGAACCTATTGTTGAAAGTCTACTATCTGTCTTCTCTATATCTAACCATTATTCAATTCCAGCAAAGTTTGCTAACAAGTCCCACAGAGAGTATATGAAAATCTAACACTCTGTAGTCAGAATCTAGATGGACTTAATCTTACTCATTCTGTGGATAACCATGTGCTTCTTTCTCAGAGACACACTATAAACATAATTCACTAAAATCTCTTTGCTCATTGGAGAAAAGGAAGAAGAAATTAATGAGAAGAAAAAGATGTTTATGAAGTACCTAATATATATTAAGCACTATGCTCGACACTTTTCAGATGTTATTTTGCTAGCCTGCACTTTGCTCAGGGAAATCTTTATTCAGCAAGTACAATCTACTTCTGAGAGTGAGCGAAGAAACAAAGGAAAGGCATTAATTTGTTTATTGATTTCACTTAGAGTAATAAAAAGACCTTCAAACCTTATGGTATATCTTGTTGAAGCTACACCGAAAATGGACCATAAAGCACAATTATTGTTCTTATTTCTCTTGACATGCACCATCAAGAAGACTAATTTAGGATACCCTCAAGATCACTAAGAAAGAAAATGATTTCATTAAAGCTATCAAATTTATCTTAACCATTGTGTTTTTCATTACACTCTAACCTACTCTTCTTTAACCAAAACTAAAATTCGAATTAACTCTAAATGTGGTTACCAGCAGATAATTCTTAAGAAATCTAACCAATACAGAATAATTTTATAAATACACTGTAATACATGAAAAGGAAGTGCTATTATGAAAATGAATAAAATTTAAATAAAAAGAGCATAGTCCATACAATAGTTCTCATTTTATTAATAAAATTTGAGATAATGAGCCTAAATGCTATATATTCTTATCCCACTATATGGTTTGAAATGATACTAAACAAAAGAATTAGATTCTTCAGTATAGATTTCTCAATTAAACTTAATGTGAAAATGGTTAAAACTATAAAAGAATCGCCAAATACATAGAAAAATGTTTATTATTTAATACATATTTAATACGTTTACCCCTTTCATTGACACTAATATTTTTTTTTTTTTTTGCAAATTTAGCTTCTCTTTATTTTTACTCCAAGTATTTTACCAAATAAAAATATGAAGTGATTGTAAAACACAAAGGAAAGTTACATATTCTTTCCTGAAATCAGAAAATCCCTGGAGGGTGCCTGGCTAGCCATTCTGTTGGTATGGTCCTTCCTAGCAAGTACTATTTTAAAACAAGAAATAATCCCTAGATAATCTATCCCAAGTTTTTTTTTAATTAATTAATTTATTTTAATTAGTTTCAAGTATATAGTACATTGGTTAGACATTTATATAGTTTATAAAACAATCTCCCTAATTGTTCCTTCTCTCCTCTGGTTTTCCACCTAGCCAACATATTAATGCTAACTGCATTCCCTATGCTGTGCTCCTCATCTCCATGACCATCTATCAACTACTAATTTTTGCATCTTTAACCCTTTACTCCTTTCCCCCGGCCCCTCAACCCCCTTCCCCTCTGGCTGTCACCAGATTGTCCTCTACATTTGTGAGTCTGTTTTTGATTAGTTTGTTCTTTTTGTTCCTTAGATTCCTCATACAAGTGAAATCATATGATATTTGTCTTTCTCTGTCTGACTTATTTCACTTAGCATAATAACTTCGAGGTCCATCCATGTCTTTGCAAATGGTAGGATTTCATTTTTTTTAATTACTAGTAATATTCCATTGTATATATGAACCATAACTTCTTTATCCAATCACCTGTTGATGGGCACTTAGGATGCTGCCATATCTTGGTTATTATAAATTGTGCTGCCATGAATATTGGAGTGCATAGATCTTTATGAATTATTGCTTTTTTTTTTAGATAAATAGAAGTACAATTGCTGGGTCAAATGGTATATCTATTTTTAATTCTTTGAGAAACCTCCATACTGTTTTCCTTAGCAGCTGTACCAATTTGCAATCCCAACAATGTATGAGGATTCCGTTTTTTTTCTGCATACTCGCCAACACTTGTTGTTTTATGATTTATTGATGATAGCTATTCTGACAGGTGTGAGGTGATATCTCATTGTGGTTTTAACTTGCATTTTTCTGATGATTAGCGACCTTGAGCATCTTTTCATATGTCTATTAGCCATCTGTACTTCCTCTTTGGAGAAATATCTGTTCAGGTCTCTGCCCATTTTTTAATTGGATTGTTTGTTTTTTTTGTTGTTGAGTTGTATAGACAGTAAACTCTCTGATATTACTAACAGTAATTTCTTTTTGGATACATCTCCCTGGACAAGGGTAACAGAAGAAAAAAATAAACAAATGGGACTACATCAAACTAAAAAGTTTTTGTACAGCAAAGGAAATTATCAGCAAAACAAAAAGACAAATGACTAATTAGGAGAAGATATTCCTAATGATACATCTGATAAAGGGTTAATATCTAAAATATATAAAGAACCCAGAGTTTTTTTATATGACAAAGTAGAAGTTGTAAATCGCAGAGGTAGAGTAAAAACCTGGATGAGAATAAATCATCAAGCTGCAGAACTACATTAACCAGGAGGCACTTGTGACATGCTTTAGTTCTTTAGAATAGACTTACTTGTTGTTTGAAGACAGAGGTAGTATTTGCTGAACTTTCATGATAACATCGCATTTAATGATGGCCTACCATTCTGATGGGCTTATATCTTTTAAAAGGTACTTCATATTAGGCAAGGCCCTGGTTGGATCACAGAAAGTCTCATTTTTCTAAATTCTTAAGTTTTATTTTGTTGCCATGCCTGCCATGTTTAACCTTAAATATTTAAGACCACAGTAGGTTGTATTTGTATGGTGTTTTACAAAAATTAAAATGTTGACTATAGATTACATTTTAAGCTTGCATTACCATTTATTTTTAAATTCAGTTTCTCCAAATTACCCAAGAAAATAGAGATTAAAATGAAGAAATTATAAAAATACTTTCAAAATATTTTTTTTTTAAAAAACAGAAAAAAAGAATGTATTAGTTATTTTAAGGAAGACATTATACCAATTCTTTACAAAGAATAAATCAAAAATTAAAAGCAGAGATGTTTGGTAACTCATTCCATGAGGCCAGTATTTCTCTAATACCAAAACTTGGCAAAGACATTACAGAAAAGAAAACTACAGACCTATATCCCTTATGAACACACATGCAAAAATCCTCAACAAAATAATAATTCAAATCCAAAAAAGTATCAAATAATTATCCACCATTACCAAATGGTTATTATTCCAGGCATGCCAGCCTAGCTCAACATTGAAAATCAATTAACGTAATCTATCATATCAACAGACTAAAAGAGAAAAATCACAGAATAATATTAGTTGATGAACAAAAAGGATTTGACAAAATCTAACAAAAATTCATGATAATAACTCTCTAAAGTAGGAATGGGGGCACTTCCTCAATTTGATAAAGATGATCTACAAAAATTCTACAACTAACATCATACATGATGGTGAGAAACTTGAAACTTTTCCAGTAAGATCATGTACAAAGCAAGGATATTCCATCTCACTACTCTTTTGACATCATAATCAAAGTCCTTGTTAATGCAATTTAAAAAAGAAAAGGCAATAAAAATATACAGATAGGAAAGGAAGACATGAAACTGTCTGTTCGCAGGTAACATGATCACCTCTGTAGAAAATCCAAAAGAATCAACAACAAAAAAACTCCTGGAACTAATAAGCAATTATTATTTCAGGATACAGGGTTAATATATGAAAGTCCTATACACAGCAATGAACAAGTGGAATTTGAAATTAAAAACACAATACCATTTACATTAGCAACTCAAAAAAATGAAATACATAGGTATAAATCTAATGAAATATATACAACATCTATAAGAAGGGCAAACTGAGATTACCTGCTTTTCTTGGAACTATATTAAATATTGCTTGTATAACTATAATTAAAAATAAACAAAACAAAACATCTACAACATGATCAATAGATAAATACAAATCGAGTTTATATTAAAAATCATGATATTAATGATAAAGATCTTAATCCAGAGCTTCTCAACAGGTGTTTTGGTGGTTTATTGGTGTATCACAATTGTGTTTCAGTGTTCCAAGATATTGATGATCTCATCCCTGGTAAGCCAGAATCCCTGGTCAAGGAACTGATAATTAATGTTAATCTAAGTTTGCTCTACTCTACTGTATAATTATTATCACATCCTGTATATGCCAATATTTTTTAAAAGTTGAAAGAGCCAGTGTAAATCCCACTGGATTATGGTGTACATTCCTTCTAATATACTGTTGAACTCAGTTTGCTAGTATTTTGTTGAGAATTTTGACTTCTATCTTCATCAGGGATATTGGCCTATAATTCTCTTTCTTTGTTGTGTCTTTGTTTGGTTTTGGTATCAGGGTGATACTGGCCTTGTAGAATAAATTTTGAAGTGCTCTTTCCTCTTCATGTTTTTGAAATAGTTTGAAAGGGGTAAGGACTAATCTTTTTTAAATGTTTGGTAGAATTTAGACTATCATCATCATATTTTTCTGCAAACTGTATAATACACAAGTTTCTATGGATATAAATTGAATTAAAATCTTAATCAATGTCATATGTAATACAATTCTACATTAGTCATTAGTTATATTGATCATTAAACATTTGACAATTCCACAAGAATTAAAGAAAATATAGATATACCTAAATATAGTCTTTAAGCTTATATAAACATTTACCAATACTAGATAATTCTCAGGATTTTGACTACTATTTCTAAAGATATAAGAATTCTCAATGAGATAGCCCGGTGAGAATATTAAAAATCAATGATCGATTGTAGGTAGATAGAAGGATGATAGCTGGCACTAGGGTCTTCAGGTGTATCTAATTGCAGTAGCTGTGGCTTCAAATCCAGGTAATTAAGGTCTCTGAAAGGTAGTAGCATGGATGTTAAACATTTACTACTATTGCCTTTCTCAAATATAAATAAATA
>NW_011888835.1:3708381-3717013 GCF_000151845.1 Pteropus vampyrus
TAATACTCTGCTTATATTTTTTCTACATGAGTCATTTCTGAAACACGCACATATGTGCATATATATATACACTATTACATTCTCTTTTAGAACCTCCTCCCAAATACTGGGCATCAGTTGAATACTTACATACTTTGTACAATGTTTGTTGTAAAACTGCTCAGTGGCAATGACAGTAATAGAAGAAAGATAGGAAGAAAGTACCATAAGTGCTTAGTAAAGGAACTTGATCTAGGCCATGGAGACTGGGCACCACTGGGGGAGAAAAAAAAAATTTAGAGAGTAAGTTTAAAAGTATTCCAAAGAATAAAACAGCATGACAGAATAAAGGAAGCAGGTGTGTGAGTGGCATGCTTGGAAAACTGATTACACAAATTTGGATGAAATTAAGAGTACTAAAAGATAAACTGGGAGAAGTTTTTCTGTTTGTAACACTACAATAAAAAATGATGTTCAAATATCATATTACAGGTAAAATGTACAGAAGTCTTATTTTTCTGACAAATGAACAGGGAGGGCACAGCCTAAACTTAGCAGAGCTGCTCGCAACCAGAGAAACTAAGCAATTGGATTCAGTCGTTAATTTCCAACTATTCTTTTCTGGCATGCATTAAAGAATGCAATGATTATGTAACTCTATAATGTTAAAATTTGACAGTTTTCCTAAAAGACTGTCTAGTACTGTCTTCACCAGCTGGCAAAGGCCTCAAAAATCTCTCTAAAACATAACCATTCTCATCTTTTCAAGTCATTAGTTTTTTGGTGAAAGTCATAGCAAACCCAGACCTCATGCTGAGGACATCTGCATCTGAACATCATAAAGCTGCCTTGAACCACTGCAAACCTTGGTGGTTTGAAATTGGCTGCCTCATTGAATTGAATGAGTCTGCTCCATTTTCTTCTTCTTCTTTTTCATTAATCTCCAAATAATTTGATCTGAGAGTCATTTCAAGCTGTATTACAAAATTGCTGAAACTTAATTACTCATAGAGCAAAATGTAAAAACTAAATTTATTAGTAAAATTCAGGATTCAATTGAGACAACCTTCATATAATCTCCCCATGTTTATTTAGCTCATCTATTATGCAGAAACAAATTTCATATTTAGAAAAGGTACGCTGCAAAAAGCTTAAAAGTACAAGGGAATGTTGTTTCTTGAGTCATTAGTTATATATATATAAATGTCAAGTCCTTAGATATTTTCCCTTCTTGCTGTATTTGAATTATTAGAGAAATTTTACGTCATAAAATTGTTTTTTTATTATTTTTGTCCTCTTTCCAGACTAGATAAAATTCTCAATTTATGAGCCTGCCTAGAGCTCTGGATCTCTTAGTACTTTTCACAGAAAATTTAATGAGACTGTCTTCATTAGACACTAAACACCATAAGGATAGGGACATTGTCCAGCTGGTTTACTACTTTATCCCAGAGTAAGCCAACATACAGAGCACAGACATAAATATTTATTAAATGAATGCACCTGTTAAGCAGTTACAAAAAATGTTTTAAAGAAGGACATTTCAACTGTTATAGAGAAGAAATGTGGACACTAGGAACAAGTGGACCAATAGAAAGTCACACTTAAACTGAGACAAAAACTGAATAGGGATTAGCTGTGAAGGCAGAGGAGATGATTGGACTTCTAAGAAGGGCACACTAGGATGAGGAAAGTATTATAAATTCAGAAATGTCTCTATTACTATAGCCTATATGTGTGTAGATGTAGTGTGTTTAAATATGTGAATATATATGTACAATAATATGTGTAAGACATTTTTACATAATTTATAAACAATACTTAGGAATATGGGAAACTTTTCTATTATTTCTTCGTCTTGCCTTGTCAACGATCTTCAACTCATGGTTTGATAGTAAGTCAAAATAGTAAGTCTTAAAGATAAATTTAAAGACACCTAGAATTAAATGAGGTCATAAAATTTGAATTTACACCACTTAAATTTAATGAATACTTCCTTCTGAAACTTTTCTGCCCTCAGCAACGTGATAGTGTTTTCTCCTGCTTCTCTAACTACTTCTTCTATGTCTTTCTCCTTGATGTTTCTTCTGAGATGCTCTCTTGAATGAGAACATCTCTGGACATATTTAGTACTATTTGCTGTCTTTGTGAAGCTATGACTGTCTCTTGCTCTGTACCTTAAAAAAAAAAAATCTCTTTAATTTCTTCTCTATTTCTACTGTTCCTACTGTGAATTCTGACACATGAGTTTTTAACTCTAAATCTCTGATCTCATTTTAAAGCTTCAAATCTGAGTTTCAAAATTGTCAGTAGATATTTCTATCTTCATGAAATGTTATTATGTTAAAATCAAGTGGTACAAAATCAGAGACAATCAGGAAGAATATGTAGAACATTAAAGAGTGCTGACGCCAGAATTCTGGGAATTATCAACATTTCTGTGTAGGGAAAGTAGAAACTATAAAGGAGCTGTAAATGAACTGGAAAACTTGAAAAGTCATGTCAGACAAAGTGGGAAGAAGTAAGTTAACAGAAAGAACAAGCTACTGTATATATACACATACACATAACATATTTAATAATTTATTTATTATGTCTATGTATCTCTCTCTTTATTTTTTTAATCAAAACGAGTGTCCATTAGCTATTAGCTTTAAGAGTAAGACATATCTGTGACCTGAGGAGGGCTTCTAAAAGAGGGCATGTAAGTATGGAATCAGAATTTGACAAGCTATGAAGTGAACGGATGGGGAGACATGGAGACAGATAATAGATTAACTCTTTTTAAAATCTTGGCTTTGAGGTTGACTTCTATATAATTATAAACAAAAAACTATCAAAGAGGAACATCAAATTCATCATCGAGCCTTGGAAAGAGGAGCATGTAAGCTGAGCCTTAAAGGATTTATTATATTTTCAAGATGACAAGAGTAATCAGAGTGACATTCTACAGTAAAAATAAATGAACAAACACAAGATAGTATTCAGAAATTACAGTAAAGCAAAGAAAGACCAATGCTTTACGCAGATAAAGAAGAGGCTGGAAAGAAAATAAAAGATCAGTTTATAAAAGACCTTATGTGCCTTCCTAAGAAACTTTAAATTTAATAATAAAATATAATATCAGTCTACATATAGTTATTTTGTGTCAGACACTATTTTAAGTTTTTAACCCATGCTATTTATTCATTTATCCAAAATATAGGATGTAGGCTAAGAGTATAGACTATAAAAGCAGACTACCTGGACTATTTACTTAACCTTTTCAAATCAAACTTAATTCATCTGTAAAACTAGAGTAAATTTACCTACTTCATAATGTTGATGTACTATCCAGTAGAAAAAAATGCATGTAAATCACATAGAAGAACATCTGGCTATTAGTAAATACTCAAGTATTTACAGTTATAAGTTTCCCAATCTTACAATGAAATTGATTTAGAAAATTGTTGACAGAGCATGGATGAGAATATGTCTAGTTCTGAAGACCATATTCTTTTTTTATTAAATTTATTGGAGTGATATTGGTTAATAAAATTATACCTTTTCTATCTGACTTATTTTGCTTAGCATGATAATCTGACAATCCATCCATATTGTTGTAAACGGCAGCTGAGTAATATTCCATTGCATATATGTACCACAGCTTCTTTTTCCAGATCATCATCAATCACATGACGCCAGTGTTTCCACATCTTGGCCATAGTGAATAATGCTGTAATAAACATCAGGGTGCATATATCTTTACGGATAAATGTTTTCAAATTTGGGGGGTAGATATCCAGAAAAGAGATTGCTGGATCATATGGTAATTCAATTCTTAATTTTTTGAGGAATCTCCATGCTGTTTTCCATAGATGTCCAAATTTACATTCCCACCAGCAGTGTGTGAGGGTTCCTTTTTCCCCACAACTTCTCTAACACGTTATTACTTGTCCTGATGATGATAGCCAATCTAACAGTGTAAGGTGGCATCTCACTGTGGGTTTGATTTGCATTTCCATAATAACTAGTGCATTTTTTCATATGTCTCTTGGATGTTTCTATGTCTTCTTGGGAGAAGTGTCTGCCCAGGTCCTCTGCCCATATTTTATTGGACTATTTGATTTTTTATTTTTGAGTTATATGAGTTCATTATATATTTTGAATATTAGCCCCTTTTCAGAAGTGTTGTTTACAAATATCTTCTCCCATTCAATTGGTTGCCTCTTTGTTTTGTAGATAATTTATTTTGCTGTGCAGAAACTTTTTAGTTTAATATAGTCCCGTTCAATTATTTTTGCTTTTACTTCCTTTAACTTTGAGGTCAAATGCATAAAATCCTCTCTAAGACCAAGTTTCCTGAGTTTAGTACCTATGTTTTCTTCTATGCAATTTATTGTCTCAGGTCTTATATTTAGATCTTTGACCCATTTTGAGTTAATTTTGGTATATGATAACAGACAGCAGTCTAATGTCATTCTTTTGCATGTGGCTTTCCAATTTTTCAAGCATCATTAATTGAAGAGGCATTCTTTACTCCACTGTGTGTTTTTGACTCTTTTGTTGAAAATTATTTCCCAATACATATGTGAGTTTATCTGTGCTCTCAGTTCTGTTTCATTGGTCTGTGTGTCTGTTTTTCTGCCAATACCATGCTATTTTGATTATTGTTGTTTTGTAGTATAATTTGAAATTAGGTGGCATGATAACTCCAGGTGTTCTTTTTACTCAGGATTTCTTTGGCTATTTGGGATCTTTTGTGATTCCATACAAATCTGATGATTTTTTTGTTCTGTTTCTTTAAAAATAACATTGGAATTTTGATGGGGATTGCATTAAATCTGTGTATTGATTTGAGTAAGATGATCATTTTAACTATATTGATTCTTCCAATTCATGAACACAGAATATCGTTCCATTTCTTTGTGTCTTCTTCAATTTCTTTTAATATTGTCTTATAGTTTTCAGTATATAGATCTTTCATGTGCTTCATGAAGTTTATTCCTTGGTGTTTTATTCTTTTTTTGTTGCAATAGCAAAAGGAATTGTTTTTTATTTCTTTTTCTGAAATTTTACTTTTAGTGTATAGGAACGCTATGGATTCTTGTACATTGATTTTGTATCCTGCAACTTTACTGTATTTGTTTATTGTTTCTAATAGGTTTTTTTTTTTTTTTTGGAGTCTTTGGGTTTCATATAGAGAAAATCATGTCATCTGCAAAAAGTGGCAATTTGTCTTTTTCATTCTCAATTTGAATGCCTTTCATTTCTTTTTCTTGCCTGGTTGCTCTAGCTAGGACTTCCAATACTATATTGAATAAGAGTGATGACAGCGGGCATCTTTGTCTTATTCCTGATCTTACAGAAAAAAGATTTCAGTTTTTCACCATTAAGTATGATATTAGTAAGGATTGTCATATATAGCCTTCATTATGTTAAGAGTTTTAATCATAAATGGATGCCACATCTTGTCAAATTTTTTTGCATCTATTGATATAATCAAATAATTTTTATTCTTTATTTTTATTTTTATGTGGCATATTTATTTTTATGTGGCATATCAGATTAATAAATTCACATATGTTAAACCATCCTTATGCCCCTCGAATGAACACCACTTGATCACAATGTATAATTTTTTTAATGTACTGTTGTATTTAATTTGTTAGTATTTTGTTTAGGTTTTTTGCATTTGTATTCATCAGAGATATTACAAAGACCATATTCTTAATATATAAAATTCATATTAAAATAAAAAATATAGAAAAGAGCAGATTTTCAAGAAAATACCAAATACCTAGAATTGGACACAGAAATTTTGAGATACCTTTGTGATTATAAAATATAGTTTATCAGACAGTTAGATGTTAGGATCTGCTATCCAAGACAGTGATCTGGAATATTATAGAGATTTTGGAGTTTTCAGCATACATTTGGCATTGTTATTACAGCTACATTCTAGACAAGATTGACCATAGACTTCATGTAGCACTAATGAGAAGTAAGTGAAATGGAGGTCCATGGGACACCAATATTTAGAAGGAATAAAAGACATTAATAAAAGAATCCAGGAAGAAATGTCCCAAACCTTAGAAGTAGTTTTGTCATAATAGTCAAATCTTTTTGACCATATCTTTAGATTTAACCACTCTCTTATAGGAAATGGATATGATAGAGAAAGCCATAAGCAATATTCAGGCTGTGGGAAACTCTAAGGACAAATTCTTCAATCACTTCTCCAAATTAATTGCCAGGGTTGAAATGGTGACAGAGAGATATGGAGCAGAAAGTAAAAAAGAACTATAAAAACACAGTAATCAATCACAAACCTTATTCGTATCTAGCTTCAAGCAAATATTTGTCATTTTAAAAATAACATTTGTAAAGCAATTGGAAATTTGAATTCTGACTGGATATACTGATATTAAATAATTATTGTTAATTTTTCAGATGCCTAAATGTTTTCCTTATGTGTCTTTTATTTTTAAAGAATATCTATCTTTCAGTGATATAAACTGATAAAATGCTAGCTGATACATTCCATATGGGACTTGCTTTAAAACAATATGGGAAAGGAATGTTGGAGATATAATTAAATAAGATTGGCTGAACACTCCATAACATCAATTTACTGGCTTCATGCTAAAACATTAAAATAATCTGCTGTGATATAAGAAATGTAAGTCAAGAATGTTAAATATTATTTCTTTTAAGTTCAAAGGCAATATAAATTATAAACTGTTACAAAGAATAGTATTTTCCTAGAAATTTAAATAGATTTAATTAAGCATTCTTGATCAATTTTTTTGAATTCATATTTATACTCTGAAGTAATTTGATATTTATCACACATAAACAATTAGTTTCTAACAAAATATTCTGTATAGGTTTTCAACAACTTTGAACCATGGAATTTTGACAGCATAGGCAATCCAAGTTTATTGCTGTAGCAATAACAAAAGATTGTTTTTATTGTGATAGATGTTTTTAAACTCAGTGACTTCACATTTCTGAGTTTCTTTTCTGATGGCCTCATTTTTTCTCGCTGCTCTTTCTTTCACCATCTACTTTCTGCCCTTTGGAAATATATCTTAAAACTGTTTCATATTATGTAAAATAGAATTAATTCTATTGCCCTCATTGATGATATGAGCATAAATATCTTACACATAGTTTATGCTCAATAAATTGTGGCTATTGGTATTATTGATCATTAACACTTGCTCTTAATATTAACTTCAGCAAATACTGAATATTCTTTTGTATTTTAATCTTTAAAGAGTGGGTTTGTTAGTTTTCTCTTGCTGTTTTAATGAATTACCACAAATTTAGTGGCTTAAAACAGCATAAAATTATTATCTTCTGGAGATATGATGCCAAAATTGGTTTTATTGAGCTAATATCAGTGTATCAGCAGGGTTCCATTTCTTTCTGGAAATCCTAGGGGGGAATATATTTTCTTACCTTATCCAGCTATGCTAGAGACTACCTTCATTCCTTAACTCATGGCTACAGTTCTCCATCTTTAATGAAGCAGTGCAGCATCTTCAAATTACTCTCTGACTCTGACCATTTAACTCCATCTTTCAGTTATAAGGACACTTGTAATTACATTGAGCCCACCTGGATAATCCAATCTAATTTTCCCATCTCAAAATTCTTAATTTAATCACATTTATAAAGTCTCTTTTGTCTCTCAAGTAATGTATTCACAGATTCCAGGGCTTAGAATATGGACATCTTTGAGGAGCCATTATTCTGCATAACACATTAGTTTTCCATCTAATAATTTGGAAAAACTACCAGCTACTGGTTTACCTTATTAGTCAAGTAACTAGATTACTACTTTCTATGACTTGGTACATGCATATGAGTTCTCTCTGTCTGTTACATCCTGTATCATATAGAGGTAGTCTTGTGCCATTGTTACTTCTACTCAGTCATTTAATAACTATTTGATAATACGTAAATGTCTTAATTTTTCTAAGGCTCATTTACTCATATATAAAATAGAAAAAAAACAAATGAGTTAATATATATAAAATGATTATCGTGCGTAGCATGAAAAATGCTTAATAAAAGTTAACCATTATTATTTTTGTTATAATTAGAGTCTGGTAGACAAATAGTTTCCTCTGTTGTTCAATTCCATTACAATAGCTCCCCCTTATCCTCAGAGATTATGTTCCATGACCCCCAATTATGCTTGAAACCACAGATGATACTTACCTTTATTATACACTGTATCTTTTCCTATGTATGTATACTTATGATAAAGTTTAATTTACAAATTAGGTGCAGTAACAATAATAACTAATAACAAAATATAACAATTATAACAATATAGTATAAGAAAAGTTATGAGAATATAAGAGTGTCTTGGTCTCAAAATATCTTACTGTATTATACTCATTCTTATTATGATGATGTGAGATGATACAATGCCTGTGTGATAAGGTAAAGTGAGGTGAATGATGTAAGCATTGTGACATAGCGTTAGGTTACTATAAAGGTTACTTAAACACAAGCACTGTAATATGGCGGTGGCCGGTGTGATACCAAGACAGCTACTAAGTAAATAACAGACAGGTAGCATATACAGAGTGGATAGCTGGACAAAGGGATGATTCACATCCCAGGTGGGGTGAAGTGGGATGAGAGATTTTATTAA
>NW_011888835.1:3717063-3732527 GCF_000151845.1 Pteropus vampyrus
ATTCTATTGCCCTCATTGATGATATGAGCATAAATATCTTACACATAGTTTATGCTCAATAAATTGTGGCTATTGGTATTATTGATCATTAACACTTGCTCTTAATATTAACTTCAGCAAATACTGAATATTCTTTTGTATTTTAATCTTTAAAGAGTGGGTTTGTTAGTTTTCTCTTGCTGTTTTAATGAATTACCACAAATTTAGTGGCTTAAAACAGCATAAAATTATTATCTTCTGGAGATATGATGCCAAAATTGGTTTTATTGAGCTAATATCAGTGTATCAGCAGGGTTCCATTTCTTTCTGGAAATCCTAGGGGGGAATATATTTTCTTACCTTATCCAGCTATGCTAGAGACTACCTTCATTCCTTAACTCATGGCTACAGTTCTCCATCTTTAATGAAGCAGTGCAGCATCTTCAAATTACTCTCTGACTCTGACCATTTAACTCCATCTTTCAGTTATAAGGACACTTGTAATTACATTGAGCCCACCTGGATAATCCAATCTAATTTTCCCATCTCAAAATTCTTAATTTAATCACATTTATAAAGTCTCTTTTGTCTCTCAAGTAATGTATTCACAGATTCCAGGGCTTAGAATATGGACATCTTTGAGGAGCCATTATTCTGCATAACACATTAGTTTTCCATCTAATAATTTGGAAAAACTACCAGCTACTGGTTTACCTTATTAGTCAAGTAACTAGATTACTACTTTCTATGACTTGGTACATGCATATGAGTTCTCTCTGTCTGTTACATCCTGTATCATATAGAGGTAGTCTTGTGCCATTGTTACTTCTACTCAGTCATTTAATAACTATTTGATAATACGTAAATGTCTTAATTTTTCTAAGGCTCATTTACTCATATATAAAATAGAAAAAAAACAAATGAGTTAATATATATAAAATGATTATCGTGCGTAGCATGAAAAATGCTTAATAAAAGTTAACCATTATTATTTTTGTTATAATTAGAGTCTGGTAGACAAATAGTTTCCTCTGTTGTTCAATTCCATTACAATAGCTCCCCCTTATCCTCAGAGATTATGTTCCATGACCCCCAATTATGCTTGAAACCACAGATGATACTTACCTTTATTATACACTGTATCTTTTCCTATGTATGTATACTTATGATAAAGTTTAATTTACAAATTAGGTGCAGTAACAATAATAACTAATAACAAAATATAACAATTATAACAATATAGTATAAGAAAAGTTATGAGAATATAAGAGTGTCTTGGTCTCAAAATATCTTACTGTATTATACTCATTCTTATTATGATGATGTGAGATGATACAATGCCTGTGTGATAAGGTAAAGTGAGGTGAATGATGTAAGCATTGTGACATAGCGTTAGGTTACTATAAAGGTTACTTAAACACAAGCACTGTAATATGGCGGTGGCCGGTGTGATACCAAGACAGCTACTAAGTAAATAACAGACAGGTAGCATATACAGAGTGGATAGCTGGACAAAGGGATGATTCACATCCCAGGTGGGGTGAAGTGGGATGAGAGATTTTATTAACATATTCAAAATGGTGCAACTTAAAATGTATGAATTGTTTATTTTTAGATTTTTTTCAGTTAAAAATTTTGAAACGCAAGTGAACCCAAGGAAACGAAAAAAAAAAAAAAAGAAAACAAGGGATAAAGGGGGACTACTGCACACTTACTGTGTTAGAAAATTAAATATCCCCTGGCCCCAGGAGTACTATTGATTTTATTTGAACCACAAACTTCTATCCTTTAAAATAAAAGAACATTTTATTTTCTCTTGATGACAATGCAGTGAAATCACCCTATAATCAGACTAAGGTCAGAATTGAGTTAGATAATTTTCAAGCTATCTCCAGAGTTACAGATAAAACATATTAATATAAATTCCACATAACTTCACTCCTCGGTAGCAGAAGGTTTTACCATTATCATTGTCATCATCTACATCCCCTTTTTGTTTGCAGTGGCATCCAGGTAACAATGAGAAATCTATATATCCACAAGTCAATATCCTCGGAAGACCAAAGTGACAATATGGGCCATTAAATAACATTATTTTATTTATTACTCAATGGTCATGTCTATAATTTCTGACATAGTAGCTCTTTAGATGAATGTGTGAAATTTCTTGTAGATTACTGAAAATATGAAGTAAATGGATAGTTGCATGGAGAGGAAAGGTATAGTTAAAAAAAAAAAAAACTGATATAGGATCAGCAAGAAGTTTAAGAAAGATACCAAGAAAAGTTAACATTTGCTAGGCTCTGAATAGAGCATGAGCTGTTGAGTACTTTATATATCAAGATAAATAAACAAATGTTCATATATTCTTAAATCATTATTCCTTCATCGTTGCCCTATTCCTTCCTCCTATCCCCAAAGGTGAAATTTTGTCAACACATATTAACTGTGTGACCTTGGAAAATTTAAACTTATTAGGTCTTAGTATTACATACAAATTAGAAAAAAAATTTATCTCAGAAGTTTTCTTATGAAAATTAGATGTGATTAAGTATGTATACAGTTTTCATCACAATGTCTGGTATTTATTATCCATTTATTTTCTTCTCTCTTAGTATTTGAATTTGACCAATTTAATTTTACAATGCTGTCTGGAAGTGTTATGAGTTTTACAAAAGGTTGTGCCACTATGTAAAAAGACTGTCAGAAGGTAATAACTAACAACCAGTATGTATTAAACCTTGACAATGAGCCAAGTAGTTTTTTAAGTGCTTTATATGATCTTATTCAATCTTAACAACAAACTCACTGGGATAGAATGAGGTGAAATAAGGTGTCTATGACTACACAGCTATTAAATTCAGAGACAGATTCTGATCTCACCTGATCTAATCAGGAGCTTTTAACCACCAGGTGCTCAGTCAGAACTGAACTGAAATATAAATCTAATACTATATGTGTTTTATTTATTTATTTTTTTAACTTATACAAGGATTGTGTATTGAAGTTAGTTTGAAGAATGCAGTATTGGGATATATGCTAACTTTATTGTTCTTACTCTTATGTGACTTAATTGTTTAAAAATAAAAAGGAAAATAAAATGCCTACAAAAATCTTAGAGGTACTATTTTACCTATAACATTTCAAGGCTATATTTTTAAATGTATTGAGTCAAAGCAAATACAATTAAATTTCTTACAAATATAAATTTAATTTAAGTAGGTATAGAGAAATTTTACAAAAATCCAACACATTTTTAATGTTCTTTATTCATGCCCAAAGAGGTGTAATTTGAACGGCTTGTTCAAATCCTTAAAGTTCCCATGTTTATCATGTTAGAATAGAACCAAAGTGATCTATGTTTTGTCGCAAATTAATTTTGTGTTGGTTGAATATTCTATGTAGAAAATTCTTTGTTTTAATAGAAAAGAAAATTTCCCTCTTTGCCCTATAAATGTAAAATACTTTTACATGTAACAACTGCATTTTTCCAATGTGTTTTTATTATTATGGAATTATAATTATTGCAATGTGATTATTTTTTACTTTAATATAAATATCTTCACATCAGTAATGTACCTGTGCATTTGCTTTCAGTAAATAAATGAGGTGAGTACATGAAGAATATCCAGTTATGTGCTCCAGTAGTTTTCAGAGTGTAAGTAATAAGTACCCTTTAGTCAATACCATGTACATTTTATTTATTTTCACAGTCAAATGGCTAGATGATTTGCTACTCCTTCCTTCCTGTTTCTTTTTATAAATCAAATTTAGCAAATCTTTAGGAAAATAACTAGACTTTTAATGTTTAGTTACACAAAATCAGTCAAATAAACCAATGGATAAGATCTTATTCAGCATTCAAGTCCATTTTTTATAGTATCCACCACAGCAAAATCTTATAAAATTCTATTTCAAGGACATCAAATTTAATAAACTAGGTATTTTTGAGCCCAAAACTTGTATTCCCTACATTTTAAGCTTGTCACAATAATGTAATATAGGTTCTGGCTGTTTCAATTTTTTAAAAAATCATATTTTCATCATATAAATAAGTAAAGCAAAGATTGCCCTGAGCCAGATTGATTTTCTCTCTTGCCATTAAAATCTCCTATTCATTTCTGCCACCTGACTCTTTTTATACAATTCTGTCATACACACACATTAACACTCATTTAGTTAAGAGAATGGATGGCATCATTTTGATTTATTTTTCTCTGAAGTAAACAAAATACAACATGTTTTACAGAAGCTAATAGTTGCATGCAGTTGCCTACAGAATGATACAGCTGATATTTCAAGCAGTCTTTTGCAGCTGGCTAGCTCATTAATTTTTGCTTATTATTTATATTTTCTCTCATCTCTTTTTCTACTCTGTGTGTCTCTTTCACTCTATGTTTCTCTCACATATACACATAGAATGTAACTAGATTGAGATAAAATGCAGTTTAGATACTAGTACTGCCTTTCACTCTCTTTGAGACTGTATATTAGTTATTTAATAACTCCAGGGCTCATTTTCCTCATTTGTGAATTATGTAGTTGCTGTGAGTATCTAATGAAGAAATATCTGTAAGTGCATTGTACTTATCATTATATAAAATTATATAAATTATAAATTACATAAAAGTTGTTTATATAACAGAAATTTCCATATTATTAATCTTTTTGGATATTTTATTTCAATAGTATAAAATGTTTTTGTTTATGCAACTTGTAAACATGTATTTAAACCTCCACAAAAATATATTAATTATTGCCCAAAATTGGAGTATAAAACCTAAGAAAGGTGGAGTTATGAACGGGGAAAGGCGAACAAGTGACTTGCTATAGCTCGATCTGGGGGATGGCTAGCCGAGTAATGACCAGACATCTGTGCATTTGTCTTCACACAAACCTCTTTGTGAACATGTTAATGTCATTCACTAATGGAAAAAAGGGTTCCTAAGCATAAAATAATTTTACAAGATCTTCCTGTTCAGATTAAACTGATTATTGTAAATGAACTAGAATTTATGTATTTGAGGGGCACAGCTGGTTAAAGAATGGAAGGTAGCCACATAAACATGTTCTATTTGATAATTAATAGTGGAGAAAATGGAACAGTACTCAAACTGAAATTGCTCCATTTAATAAACTGTTTTGTTGGCAGATGACCTGGATCCAGATCCTCTATCACCATTTTCTCAGTGACCTTGAACATATTAATAAACTTCTCTGAGCTTTTGTGTTTGTTCTGAATATTCAAAACTACATGCATAAAATATCTGTTATACAATTGATACTCAAAAAGGAAAACTGAACACTATGATAAATTCTATTAAACAAAACTAAAATGTGTCCTCATGCGAAGACCAAAAGAGATGTTTTGTTGGAAGCCGAAAGTGATGGATTTAAGCACTTAAAGAAAATTTCATTTCTATGCCTTGAGTCTTTAGGAGAGTTTAATGTATCTGTGATGTGTGCTTTGACTTGACAATTCAATTTTCGTGTTAACACAACATCTGATATCTATTGATCCATCATTTATCTATCAGCGCTCTCTCTCTCTCTCTCTTTCTCTCTCTCTCTTTCATCTATCCATCCATCTCACTCTCTCTGACTTAAAAATTCCTTATCATTGATCACTATATAATACTGGTAATACTCTTTCTATTTTTTCCTCAACTTCCCATTTTATTCTTGTCAAAATAAAAAGGAAAATAAAAGTTGTCATATGCAAACATCTCATATTTTCATAAATTATGACTCTTTCTTACCAAATTAATCTTATATAACTGGTCTTAAAAGAATGACATTGAACATTTCAAAATAATAGCCATCCAATCATCGAAGTTAAGGAATTTTTACAACCCTTTCTACTAGATTTAAAATAATATTAAAAACACACTGCCCTACCCACACAAACCCTCATTCTTCTCTATTTTGACTGCTAACTTCTGTGAGCAGTTAAACCTTTCATATATATACAGCTCTCAAGTGCACTCCTACTGTACCAAGCTCTCTCATTGTTTCAGTTTGTGTTCATAAAGATCAAGCACATGCTTGGTGTGAGTGAGGTTCTCCTTTCCCACTGTATACTATGTTGATGGAAAGGAAGGAGTGGAGGGAGAAAGGAGAACTTCACAGAGACTCTCCTAGATGTCAATGATGCCTAATATGGTAGCTACCAGCCACGTGAGGGCTTTTACTGAACACTTGAAATACAGCTAGTGTCAATTGTGATGTCCCGTAAGTGCATTATATATATATATATTTTTTTTTTTTTGAGGACAGCACACACAAAAAAACTGACAGAATGTATAATAATTCATTAATGTTTCTGTTTATTGCATTTTGAGATGATCATATTTGGAGATATTAGGTTAAATAAAATGTATTGTTATCTACAACTATTCTTTTCACTGTTTTTAATATTAATGTTAGAAAAGTTTAAATTACAAATGTGTCTTGAATTTTTAGTTTATATTTTATTTCTTTTGGATAGCACCATTCTAGATATTTTACACATTTTGAGATGTGTATGATCATTATGTTTCCTACCTTTATCATGGAGCTTTGGAAATTGGCACTTAAGATTCTATTTCTATTAGTCTGTACTGCTTCATAGCAAAATACCACAGACCTAATGACTTAAACCACCATCTATTTATGATCTCAAGTCCAGGAATGATTCAACTGGATTGTCTGCTAAAGGTCTCACACTCAAAACAGTGCCTGGGTGGGGCATTATCCACTTCAGATTCGTTCAGTTTGTTGGCAGAATCCACTCTGCTGAGGGTCCATCTCAGCTCCTAAAAGCTCCCTCAGTTATATTATCTGCCATGCAGTCCCCGCATCTTTAAAGCCAGACATGGGTAGTCAAATCTTTTATATGTTTGAATCCTCTATCTCTGACTTCAGGAACAAGATTTGAAGAACTCATGACACCAGGTCAGATCCACCTGTATAATCTTCTTTTTGAATAACTCAAGTCAACTTATTAATAACCTAAATTAGAGTGGCAAAATCTCTTTTTGACATTTAGCCTAATCATAAGGGTAATATCCCATCATATTAGAAGTCTTTCTACACTCATGGTGAGAGAATTATACAAGGATGAGTGTCATGGGGAAGAGGCATGTAGAATCATGCCTACTACACAGCTCAAACTGAGATTATACAATGTAGAAGAATAACTAATATGCATACGTATGAGTGATTTTTTCTGTTGAATAATTCCTGTTTTGAAAATTAAAAAGAACATTTTAGTGTCCTTATTCCACTTAATTCACTCCTCCATACCAACACTAACCACATGTGTTATTATTTTGCCATTTTTGCAAATAAGTATAAAATTAACTATGATTATAAGATACAATAGATTATAAACTGATCACTTGGGAAATGAGAGCTGAGAGAAGTATGTGAGAGCCACTGCCAAAGCAGATAAAGTAGCCGACCAAGTCATTTAATGCAGTTGTTCTCATTTTCAATAGGATCATATATGAGGGTTGTAAGAAAAAAAGTAGTGGTTTTCTAAAATATCTCCAAACACCAAAGAAGATGCAGAGCCAGAATGTATTCCTATGTATTTATTCTTTTATTATAGAAAGGCATGTACCCTCATATACCCATCTAGATCTGCTTGTTAATTAGGTTGTATGACTTAAAGAGGTGACGTGGGGAGGACTAAAACGGAATTAAGTTGATTCATCCCAGAACCTTGTTTCAAAAAAGAGATTTATGAATAGCAGATATCTTTGTTTCCATTTCTCTTTCTGTTGTCTTGCTTAATAGCTTTAAGAGAGCCTAAATTTTTATATTTTATCAATAAGCCCATATAATATGACTTTGGCCTTCACTATTATAGGAATTGTTCTACAGATAACCGACTATGATATTTATTCTTATTGTTACCTCTGCCTACATTTCTTGCCTGTCAGACTTCTGCATGTCTAGACCCGTCTTCTCATTCACATCACAACTTTTTCTGGTTTGTCCCTGAATTTCTCAGTTTTAAAATCAAAATTTCTACTAGATTAAAAAAGTATTAAACACACACCACCCTACACACACAAACCCTCATTCTTCTCTATTTTGACTGCTAACTTCTGTGAGTACTTAAACTTTTCATATAACTCTCAGGTGCACTAGAAAGTTCTGGAGAGTTCCTTAGATCAATTTCTTCTCCATCCAACCAAAGTAGTTACCCCACAACACATCCAGTCAGTCTCTAATCACTTTATTTCACTTTATTCAAAGAAACTATTACTATGTGATATTAATCTACTTATGTAGTTGTACATTGCATACCTCTCTTTATTTACTACACTAAACATAAATGAGGGCAAGGATGACTTTTTCTTCATCCCTAGAACCCCACAGCCTTAAAAAGCATAAGTTACCTATCAGGTGTTTGACAAGTATCTGCAGATTGAATTACATAGAAATAATCTATTTTTAATTACACATCTATTGCTATTTTATATATGGAGTGACTTGGGGGGTCTAAATGATATCTTTTGGGTTTCAAGCACTCATTTTCTTCTGGTTATCTTTTTCAGTACAGTGAGGAATGTTGTAAAATATTGAAAACTATAAAAATATTGCTCTACTGAATAAAGTTTTCTAAGGACCAGGTTTCTAAACTGAGGCCACATTCTATTGGTTCCAATCTACATGTTACTTATGATGACAAATCCATGTTATGGAATGATGATTTTTCTGAGGTAACTGAAATACTCTCAAGGGACTATTTTTATTTCGCCTCTGTTACAAATATTAACATTATATCCCATCATCATCACATTGGTACTGATAAAAGCAGAATGAGCCCATGACATTACATTTTAAAACATTTTATATTGTAAATAAGTTTGATTTGCCTAATTTTGTGTTTGTTTTCTTTTAATGCTATACCTTACATCTGGTAACCTTAAGAGCTTTTAAATGAATATATCTGTTATTTCCTTTGGGCATCTGACCCAGGTGATTTACTTAGGCAAACAAACATAAAAAAATAATAATAATAAAGCAGAAAATACTTTTTTTTTTCAATTCAGGTAAACTACATAAGGTCTAGCACCCACTTTACTATGGTCTCTTCTTCCTTCCACAGTCATTGTGGAAGCCCACATGGATATGAAGCCTCCAGTTGTCTGTCTTTAAGTGATAGAATAAATAAAACTCTTCCCTTCCATGTCACTGGCTCATATTGGTCATGTACCATAAGAAACAACTGTCGAAAATGTGGTTGGTTTTGGTACCACAATGTAAGATAAGCTATCTTGACTGATACGAAGAAAAGTGGAATAAAAATAAACATAAAAGAAAAATGAAAAATTAACAACCATTTAAAATTCAAAATAGATATTCCATAGGCATATGTGTTAAGGAAAAGAGAATTTCACCTAGTCTAAAGAACTCTTGTACTCTGTCTGACTTTCTGTATCATGAGATTTTATAAAGATAAAAAGAATACACACACACAATCACAGTGAAATATTTATACAACTGTAAATGATTACTGTAATTTAGAATGTGCCTTTTTATCTACCTTTCGAATTCTTGGCCTCTAAGTTCTGCCAAGTCTTCCTTAGGTAATCACTATAATTTTGGCGGAATTTCTAATACAACATTACTTGTCATCATGAAACTCTTAGTTTAAAGGAGGAGAGGAAACAAAACTGGGATGTAGATATATATTTATAGGAAACAACCAGGCTGAAACATGTTGGAAAGTTAATTGTTTCTTCAGATTTTATACCTTGAATATCAAATCTTCTCCTCCATAGGACATATTAAACTGATGGGACAATTTCCATCTCTAAGGGAGACTCAGGTTATACTTTTTCATTTTTCTTACTTGTCAGGCACACTCAGCATGGTTGACTCTCTTGTAAATCAAAGCCCCTTTCTTGCACATGGGTTAGCAGGTCAAGGTAGCTTCTTCTGCCTTTTAGAGTAGTGCTATACATAAATCAGCTCATAGAAACAGTTCTGGAGTCAAAATTCTGCTTGCTTAGTGTACTTCAAGCAGATCATTAATTCAATATTTTTTTCTAAAAATTGTTTATCATGGGAGTATTTTAAAAGGATGTGGAGATGAATATTATTCATTAAGACATGAGTTTTAGGAAGAAAATATGTACAAGTATATGACCTTCATTATTTCCTATTCTCCAAACAATTTCAATAGATATTTGTCAAACACTGGGGATATGCTCGGCACTGTCTAGGTGTTGGAAGTATTATAAGAATTAAAACAGTTAAATGTTCTTGCCTTGCCTTTATGTTCCTGCCTGGCCTTGCATTCTAGCTAAAAACTAAACAAGGAATTTTTTTTAAAATGATAAATGTTATGTGCAAAAATAAAAGAGGGTGAGGTGAATAGTGAATGTCAGGAAAGGGAGTTGCTATTTTAATGAGGCCTGGGAGTAATTTCTCTATAATGTGACATTTGAGCAGGGAGCAAGGAAGTGATCCATGTAAGTAAATGGAGAGAGAATGTAATAATAGAAAGAAAAAGTGAGCAAAGGCCAAGAGGAAGGCTTGTGCATGGCCCAGATTTTGAACAAAGAGTAAGGAGCCCATAACGACTAGAACTAGATGAACATTCATTATAGAAAGACAAGATGGATTTAGAGAGGAAAGACTAGTGCTGTGATGCAAAGTCATCGCATAAGTGACTGGAGAAATGTGTGATTATAATTCCTGAGTAACTTACGTCTTATTCATTATTTTATTACAAAGTAGTTACTCATTATAGAAATAGAAAAATATAGAATATATAGAAGGCATAAAATATGCTGACATATAAAAAATACCAATCTGAAAATGCAGTGGCAAGTCCTATACACATGTTGTATATTTCCTACTTGTGATTTATATTTCTATTAATGTAATCATCTGCCTGTGTATTTGTGTGTAAAATACATAACAAATTGGAAGTATATTCTCTTTATAATTTGATTCTGTCTTTTTTTTCGCACTGAAGTTCAATCTAGTAAAATCTCTGTTATAATTAATTTTGACAACACATTTTAATGCCCCATAATCTTAACAACCCCTATGATTTACATTTAAGATGATTATATTATTCTGTATAATAAACGATAACAGTGTCAGAACAAGGCTGTACATGTACACATACACAATGTAAATATTTCTAATTATTTCTTTAGCATACATAAAAAAAAAAAGTTTTGTCTCATGTAGTAAAACAAAGTTAATACTGCCGATTCTTCAGTTGCTATGTACTACTTGCATGTCTACCAGCACTGATGGATAATAAATTACTTTATAATCATTGGCATTAAATCACATCCTTCCTGTGCTCTCAATCTCTGACTTCCCTAGTCCTAAAGTCACTATTCAGATTTATATTCATTTGATTAGGTCAGGCCCCCCTGAATAATCTTAAAGTAACAAATTTGAAGCCTTAATTACATTGTGAACATCACTTCCAGCAATACCTACATTAGTGATTGATAAACAGGGAAGTATTTGTACACTAGAGTTAGGAATATTTGGGGGTCATTTTAGAATTCTACCTACCACAGATATATTTTGACGTATATACATTCAAATATAGATATCACTATAGACAAGGTAATTAACATGTACACTACACAACAAAAGTTTCCTTGGACCTCTTTACAATTCCTTAATCCTGCCTCTTCCCACACCATCTACTACATCCAATACCAGAAAACCACTGATTTGCTTTTTGTCATATGAATATTTTTTTTAAGAATTAATAAAATGGTAATACGGATACATATGCTTTTTTGTCTGACTCTTTTCATCTACTGCATTGTTTTGTATTGCTGAGTTGTGTTTCATCTGGTATACCATGATGTGTTTATGCACACTCATACTGAAGAACATTTAGGTTGCTCCCAAATTTGGGCTTTTACAGTTTTTTTTTTTACAAATTTTTTTACAAATTTGGGCTTATACAGTTATGAGCATTCATGTACAATATTTGTAAGAGCACATGCTTTCATTTCTCTTGCAGAAATATCTAGAAGTTGAATGAATGGATCCTATAGTAAATACGTGTTTCGCTTTTGAAGAAACAGCCAGGCTGTTTTCCAAAGTATTTGTGCCAATTTACACTGCCAACAGTGGTGTGTGAGAGTTCCAGTTTCCTCTACATCCTCAACAACTCAATGTAGTTAGTCTCTAGATGTGTAATGGTATCTCAGTGCCATTTTATTTCTAATTAAAGACTAATGATGTTGAGCATATATTCATATGCTAATTCATCATTTGTACATTTTTGTTTGTAAAGTGCCTTTTCAAATTCGTAATCATATTTTTAACAATGAGTAGTTTCTTAAAATTGTTTTGATAATTCTGTGTATTATAAATACACATCTTGTATGAGATATGTAATTTTCAAATACATTCTCCCAATCTGTGTATTTTATTTTCATTTTCTGAAAAATTTAAATAGAGGAAAAGTTATTAATTTTGATGAAGTTCAAATTATCTACCTTTCCTTTGTATGCATCATTCTTTTGATGCCATCAATAAGAAATGTCAGAAATGTCAGCCTAGAATAAATTCATAAAAGTTTTTTCCTGTTTTCTTCTAGTAGTTTTAGAGTTTAACATTTACATTTTACGACAATGACCATTCTGAATCAACCTTATATATAATGTGAGGTATGGATTTAAGTTTATTTTTATTTGCATATAGCATAGCTGGACTATCTTTTCTCCATTGAAATTCTTTACATTTATATTGAAAATCAATTGAATATATATGAATTGGTTTATTTCTGTATATGCTATTCTGTTCCACTTATTTCCTCTTTTGTCCTTACACCAATGCTATACTCTTGATTATTGTAATTTCATAATAAGTCTTGAAGTCAAATAGAGTAAATCTTCTAAATTTGTTTTTCTATTTTAAAGTTATTTGGGCTCTTCTAAGTCCTTTACATTTTTATACAAATCAGTTTGTCAATTTCTATAAACAAGCTTGGTAAAATTTTGATTTGGCTTATGTTGAATTTGTATATTGATTTCAAGAGTATTAATATTTTTTTATAATAAATGTCCTTGCACCTATAAGCACATTTTTTTCTTACCATTTATTTTGTCTCTTTAATTTTTGTCACCTATATTTAATAGATTTTTAGTACGTAGGTCTTGTATAATTTTTTACATTTTTATTATTAAGAATTTTATACTTCAATTACTGCCACAAGTGGTACTTTTATTTCAATTTTGAATATTCATTTTTGATATAAAAATACAATTGCTTTTTGTTGCTGTTGATTTTATATTCTACAAACAAATTAGAATATTAGTTCTAGGAGATATTCTCTTTTTCTCTAGAATTCAAGAGTTTTCCCTATACATGAAGTTTTACTTCTTCCTTCCTAATCTAGATGCCTATATATGTATGTATGTGTTTTTGTATGTGTATATTTTTGCTTATTTTATTGACTACAGCATCCATTCATTATAATATTGAATAGAAATAATGAGAGCAGACACCTTGACTTGCTGATGCCATTAAAGGAAAAATATTTAAAAATTATTATGATAGGCAGAGGTTTCCCTAAAATGCCCTTTTTCAGACTGAGGAAATTCTGAGCTATTATTGGCTTGCTGAGAGTTTTTATAGGGATGTATATAGGATTTGCCAATTATTATTTTACATCTGGGCAATGACCACAGGATTTTCATTTGTTTGTTTGTTTTTTGTTCCCTCCCATCCCAAAAGTCAGTTAAATATAGCAACTTACATTGATTTTCAAAGGTTAGAACAACCTTACCTTCTTGGAATAACCCACTTTATCAAGGTGTATTAGCACTTGATTTTCTTTTTGGTTTTATTCATTTCATCCACTGCTTTTCTGGTTTTATTTTTGTTGTTGATTTATCTTTATTATTTTTTCTGCTTTATTTAGTTTTATTTTCTTTTTAATTTTTTTAATATGTGAATTGAGGATATTGATTTAAGATCTTTCTACATTCTCATTAGAAGTATTTTGTTTAACACTAAATTTTTTCCTCTACTCACTGACTAAGGGGTATCTTTTAAATTTTATTTAGCTTTGTTTCCATTTTTGTTCAGTTCAATTTTTTTTAATTTAGTTATGTATTCTTTTAGATTCATGGTTTATTGAGAAGTGTATCATTTAGTTTCCCCATTTATGTTTTTTAAATCTATTCTGATTTCCAATTTAATTTAATTTTAATTAGATTTGATGCTAATATAATTTAATTCTATTCTTGTATTATATTTTTGAAATGTTTGAATTTTTCAAAATTTACTGGAGCAGAATTTAAACCCCAGATATGATCTTTCTTGCTATATCTCTGCACACTTAAAAAAAAAAATGCATATTCTGCTGTTGTTGAGTAGGATGTTCTACAAAGTCAGTTAGGTAGAATTGATTGGTGTGGTTCAATTCAAGTGATTGTTGATATGATTGTCTTTGGATATAATGTATAATCTTTCTGTGTACTATTTTATATTTGCCTAATCTGTACTTTTTTCATTCATTTTCTAAATAGGGAATTTTATTTCTTCTATCTTTATTAAGGTGTACAACATGCTGATTTGATACATGTATAAACTGCAAAATGATTACTCCCATAAGGTTAGTTAATACGACCACTACCTCACATAATTATCCATTTTTTTTTTTTTGCAGTGAGAATATGTAAGACCTACACTCTTAGCAGCTATCAAATATGTAATATGGTATTATATATTAACTATAGAAACCATGTTATACATTGAATTCCTAGAACTTATTCTTCTTATAACTGAAAGTTTGAAAATATTAACCAACATTTCCACATTTCAACTAAACTACAGCACCAGGCAACCATCATGCTACTTTGTATTCCATTCTTTTGCTTTTCTGTCTTCTTTTAGATTGCACTGATCATTTTTAATTACTTTTTTTTGGCATATTAGCTTAGCTATAATTCCTTTTCTTTTAGTGTTTGCTTTTAGTTTCACTAGATGCATTTTTAACTCGTTTAATATTTTACCACTTCATTTGTGAAATAAGAATCTCCCAATTAAATTCTAAACCGCCTTCCGGCCTTTGTGCAATTGCTATCATAAATTTTATTTTGACATATATAATAAATTGCAAAATATATTATAGATGCATTAGTCAATTACCTTTAAATACTTTTAAGTGATATCGTATTTTATAATTGCACACACATTTATTATTTCATTTTTTGAATAGAGATTTCCATATTGCATCATGTGTTTATTCTGAAGGCATTTGTGTATCTGAAAATTCTTTCTGCTACTTAAAAAAAGATGTTTGCTGGTTATAGCAATCTAATTTAACAGGTATATTCTTTAGTAATTGAAATATGTCATTCTATTGTCCTCTGTCTTATGTTGATTCCAAAAGGAGTATTCTATAATATTTTTTTGTTTTTGTTTCTCTATGCAATGTCTCTTTTTCTTCCAGTTGCTTTTAAGATTCTCTCATTATCACTGTTTTTAAGGAC
>NW_011888835.1:3732577-3737185 GCF_000151845.1 Pteropus vampyrus
AAAAAAAAAATGCATATTCTGCTGTTGTTGAGTAGGATGTTCTACAAAGTCAGTTAGGTAGAATTGATTGGTGTGGTTCAATTCAAGTGATTGTTGATATGATTGTCTTTGGATATAATGTATAATCTTTCTGTGTACTATTTTATATTTGCCTAATCTGTACTTTTTTCATTCATTTTCTAAATAGGGAATTTTATTTCTTCTATCTTTATTAAGGTGTACAACATGCTGATTTGATACATGTATAAACTGCAAAATGATTACTCCCATAAGGTTAGTTAATACGACCACTACCTCACATAATTATCCATTTTTTTTTTTTTGCAGTGAGAATATGTAAGACCTACACTCTTAGCAGCTATCAAATATGTAATATGGTATTATATATTAACTATAGAAACCATGTTATACATTGAATTCCTAGAACTTATTCTTCTTATAACTGAAAGTTTGAAAATATTAACCAACATTTCCACATTTCAACTAAACTACAGCACCAGGCAACCATCATGCTACTTTGTATTCCATTCTTTTGCTTTTCTGTCTTCTTTTAGATTGCACTGATCATTTTTAATTACTTTTTTTTGGCATATTAGCTTAGCTATAATTCCTTTTCTTTTAGTGTTTGCTTTTAGTTTCACTAGATGCATTTTTAACTCGTTTAATATTTTACCACTTCATTTGTGAAATAAGAATCTCCCAATTAAATTCTAAACCGCCTTCCGGCCTTTGTGCAATTGCTATCATAAATTTTATTTTGACATATATAATAAATTGCAAAATATATTATAGATGCATTAGTCAATTACCTTTAAATACTTTTAAGTGATATCGTATTTTATAATTGCACACACATTTATTATTTCATTTTTTGAATAGAGATTTCCATATTGCATCATGTGTTTATTCTGAAGGCATTTGTGTATCTGAAAATTCTTTCTGCTACTTAAAAAAAGATGTTTGCTGGTTATAGCAATCTAATTTAACAGGTTTATTCTTTAGTAATTGAAATATGTCATTCTATTGTCCTCTGTCTTATGTTGATTCCAAAAGGAGTATTCTATAATATTTTTTTGTTTTTGTTTCTCTATGCAATGTCTCTTTTTCTTCCAGTTGCTTTTAAGATTCTCTCATTATCACTGTTTTTAAGGACACTTAAACTCTTATGTGATGCAGTGTGGTTTTTTTCCTGTTTCCTTTTTAATTTACTGAATTTGGCTTTGCTGAAATTGCCTCCGTTAGTTTAGGGTTATAACAAAAATTAGAAAGATGACCACGATTAATTCTTCATTTTTTAATTTTCTTTTTAAATTATCCTCTGTAAAGTCAAATTATACATATATATGATCATTTAAAGTTTTCCTACAGCTCACTGATTATCTCTTTATTCATTTTCAGCCTCGTTTCTCTTTCATTTTACTTTCTATTTCTTGACTTCAAGTTCATTAATCTTGCTGTTTTCTGTTTCCTGCAGTTTCTAATCCATTGTTACATACATGGTGTTTCTCAAATCTTGCACTTTGTAGCTCTAAAATTTAATCATTTTGGCCTTTTATATTTTTAATATATATCAGTATGTTTAATCTTCCCATCTACCTTGTTGAAAATATGGAGTTTAGTTATAGTAAATCTTTGAATGTCTTTGTCTAAGTCTCTAAAGTTATTTCCAGGTATGATTCTATTGATTTTTCTCCTCATTAGGGTTTTATATTTTCCCACTTTGTGAATACCTGGTTCATTTTGATTAGATGTCAGATATTGTGAATTTTTTAATTTTACCCTACTGGCTGCTAGATGTTTGTGTATTCCCTAAATTGTAATGAAACTTTGTTCAGAGACACATTAAATTTCTTGGAGACAGTTTGTTTCTTTTGAAGCTTGTTTTTAAGCTTCTTTATAGGACCCTAGTAGCTATCAGTCTGTTTCTCATTTTTGCCATGACTGAGTCAATATCCTTCTGAGTACTCTACTTGATGCCCTGTGATTTATTGTTTTCCACTCCAAGTGATAGAAACAAGAAATCTTCATTTTTTGTGAGCATCTGGGATTGTTTCTTCTGCTCCTTTTAGGTTGTTAACTTCTGGGCCTTGTATCCTTGTATAGTTTTTTCATACTCAGATGCTGATCAGTCCTTAGCTAAATCTTGAGAAAGGTCTCCCTCTCTCTCCCTCCCTTCCTCCCTCCCTAATCTCTCTCTCTCTCTCTCTTTCTCTCTTTCTCTCTCTCTCTCTCAATCTCTCTCTCTCTCTCGTTGCCTTTCTGTACCTTTCCTTTTTCCACTATGCTTTCCTACAAACCTTATATGCCTTGGATTTTCCAGACTCAGTTTTATCTCCTGTAATAAGATTCCTGGGCTCCACATTGATTCTCTTTCCTTGTGCTGTAGCCTAGAAACCGTTCCCATGGTCATATGCTGGAGGATCTTAGGACTAATAGTGTTTATTCCTTTCTTCCTAGGAATTGGTCTCCTTCATTGTATACTATCTAATGAATGAAAACTAAAGGTATTTTAGTTTTAATATTTTGCCTGGATATTTAGTAGTTTCAAGGAAGAGGATAAATACAATCTCTTTTATTCTATCTAAAAATGGCCTAAAGTAGAAGTGCTCTTTTATTTGTAATATTAAGAACTAAATTTTAAGGCATTAGCTGTTTCAAATTCTTTGTATTTATGAGAAATGTAATTTAGCAAAACTGTTGATAATGTTCCATGCTTACCATATTCACGACATGCTAGTATTTCACATACTGTTATAATTAGTGAGCATTTTTATATATTACAATTTAAGCAATGCCATTGGATTTTACAAGTATATACATGTAAAACTGTGTGTGTGTGTGTGTGTGTGTGTGTGTGTGTGATGTGTAAAAAAAGAGAATATTTTCTGATTTAAAATATATCAGAAATTCAGTCACCTGGTAAATATCAACATAAAATCGATGGAAAATACCAAGCAATTTCTTAGAAAATATAAACCAACATAGTAGAAGCAGAAATGCAAACAACTTTTTTAAAACTCACCAAAAGAAAATGTAAAGAAGAGAAGTTCACTGTAACTCCACTGGGTAACATAAAAATACATTTTACTGTCAGACTATTTGCAAGTTATATTTAAAGACACCATCTCTGTGAATATTTATGTACTGTGAATATGACTCTTCTCCTAGTCAGAAATTTGTGTTCAGCTGTCATTCAGAGTGGCTACTTCAAGTATCCTGCTTTGCAAAAGTCATTGAAAGTTTTAACATCTTTCTTCAAGGGCATGTTTTTATAGGATGTCAAAGGGTGCCCTGGAAAAACAAAGACACATCTTTATGTACCCTCTTTTGATGATAGTAACCTAATAACTATCCAAGCAAATTCCAATTACTATTTTCATCTTACATTTTTTTTAGGGGGAGCAGAGGCTTGAGCTTAGATAACATTTCAGAGTATAGACTACAATTTCACAGGAAGAACCTGCTATTATGGTTTTATGTAACTAAAAATAAAATATTTAGTGGAATCTTACACTTAGATTAAATGGAGTCAAGTTATTATCTCTGAGATTTTGTTTTTTTCATTTGAAATGAGTATTTTACCTACTACCTAGGTTTTCTATAATAACTTTTTTAAACATTAACTATTTTAATTTTTTGAATGGTTTTAGATTTAGAGAAAAGTTGCAGAGATAGTACAGAGATCTTCCATGAAATGTTATCTAGGCTCAAGCCCCTATTCTATTTCCATTCTATTTTTAATTTTCAAGATATGTCTTTTAGCCTAGAATATGGTCTTATTGAATGTTCCAAGTGAGCTTGATAAGAAAGTGTATTTTGCTATTGTTTAATGATATATTTGATGAATTACAATTCAATTAAATAAAGTAAAATTATAATTAGGTAAAATTAGATACTATTAGATAAAAATAGGTTAGTATGGGTTCTGACCAATTACACCCTTACTGATGTATTGCCTGCTTTGTGTACCAATTATAAATGAAGTGATGTTGAAATATCTAACTGTAATAGTTAGTCTCTCTTTCCTTTTCCCATTTTTTTTTTTTAAATCAATTTTGGCCATACTGAGATATTTACTCTCATCCAAATGAGCCATTTTCATACACCGCTACTTCTTTTTGTTCCCACACTGTAATAAACGTTTAATATAGATTTTGCTGTCTGTTAATTTCCTTGGAACTTCATGTGCTTAATATTCAGGAATCTTTTAAGATACAGTATAGATATTGCTCTCTTATAAAATTATTTTTCAATCGTAAGGCTGTATTGTGCCCTATGTGATTCCACATTGTTCCATACTTACTTCTGTCACATACTTACAAAATTATTTTTCTATTTAGATGTTTACTAGAATATATGGAGTTGAATGCTAAGGTATTACATAGTTCATCAGTGTGCTATGCCTGACCTATTAGGCTGTTAATAAATACATGTCAAAACAGTGGCTAGATTGGCATTTTTACGAGGCCTCATTTGAACTGTACTGACATAATGCATTTAATATCTGTTTTTATGCTCAGCTTTCTATTTTGGCTAATATGACTATCATCTATCTATTGACTCATAAATGTGAAGTCAACATAGCACCTCAAACAGTGCCTAGAATAT
>NW_011888835.1:3737235-3739398 GCF_000151845.1 Pteropus vampyrus
TAGATTTTGCTGTCTGTTAATTTCCTTGGAACTTCATGTGCTTAATATTCAGGAATCTTTTAAGATACAGTATAGATATTGCTCTCTTATAAAATTATTTTTCAATCATAAGGCTGTATTGTGCCCTATGTGATTCCACATTGTTCCATACTTACTTCTGTCACATACTTACAAAATTATTTTTCTATTTAGATGTTTACTAGAATATATGGAGTTGAATGCTAAGGTATTACATAGTTCATCAGTGTGCTATGCCTGACCTATTAGGCTGTTAATAAATACATGTCAAAACAGTGGCTAGATTGGCATTTTTACGAGGCCTCATTTGAACTGTACTGACATAATGCATTTAATATCTGTTTTTATGCTCAGCTTTCTATTTTGGCTAATATGACTATCATCTATCTATTGACTCATAAATGTGAAGTCAACATAGCACCTCAAACAGTGCCTAGAATATTAGCAATTAACCTGTAAATGTGGGTTGATTTAACAAATTACTGAAAATAAACATCTTAAAATACTCACTCTGACCCTTGTTCTCAGGACTCAATCTGACATCATATTTGATTCCATATTTCTTGAATCTTCCTATATATTACACCGCCATAATAAGACCTCATCATATCTTGCCTTGGTTATTAGTGTATAATTCTATTTTCTTTTAGCACTCTAATGTCCAGTTCCTCCTTTACTGTCTGTTAAAGCAATAAACTTTAATTGAAGGTGAGCTTGCATTTCCCTACCCAGGACATTTGGCAATATATGGAGAAGATTTTTGTCACAATTGATGCATACAAGGGAGTATTGCTACCGGCATCTAGAGGGTAGCATCAAGGATGCTGCTAAACATCTCAGGAACTGATGCACAGAACAGCTCCCAACGCCAAAGAATTATCTGCCTCAAAATATCAATAGTGCTTAGGTTGAGAAATTTTTTTGCTGCAGTGATCATTCTGAAATCTAAGTCCATTTGTGTTGTTTATCTTTGTTAAAAAGTCTATACTTGTAGTTTCTAGAGACCCTAAGATTCTTTGGGCATGCATAATGCATTTAACTAGGGTACCTGTTTTGTCTACTATTTGATAACTTGGGATCATTAGTAAGATACTGTGACAAAGATTATTGTTGTTCCCAAATATCTATTTCTTATTTTGTGCTTCAAGTGACAGAACTGTCTCCACTTAACTTTGAGAAGCATGTGATGGCCAAGTTAGAGATTACATTTCTTAGCAGTCTATGTGTATTCACGCATGATTAAGTTTGGTCAACAGATTGTGAGAATAAGTGGTTCGTACAAAGCCACTTGCCATGGACTATTTTTGTTCACCTTCCAGTTGGATGGGAACCTTCAAAGTCATGTTTTGAATGTGGCAGAACTGATCTACAATTATAACTGCTCGATTTAGGACTGCTAATTTGAGAAAGAAACTATTTTGGTGCAATAGCACCTGAAATGTTTACAAATACCAATGAAATGTGTACTTCTTGAGAAGGTTACTGTCTCTGAAAATAATTCTTGCACTCCAAGATGAACCTTGACATTATAGCATGATATGCAAGACACTTCCTGATATAACCCCTGCTTGAAAATCTTTCTCGGCCTCATTAAACTTTGGAATTCTGTATTACTAAAATACCAAGTGTAACAAGCTGCAACTCTGCCCATGTCTATCCTATTCTTTAAACCTAAAATGTCCTATCTTGTCATCTTTCATGGTCTCACTGCTTAATACTACTTTAAAATAGATTACACAATCAACACCTTTTCCTAAAAAATTACCTACTCAAGGTTTCCATGATTATACAATTAATGGCCCAACCACTACAATATTCAATAATTTAATTATTGAAAAACATAGGTAATTGGTTTTATGATCTTGAATTCTTGTCTTATACAGTATCACCATTACATGGGGGTAACTGTGGCATTATTTAATTACTATGTTTATATAAAAAACTGGACTTAAATTATAATATGAACCTGGATGTTGATTCTATCTTATTTCTAGATTCTACTTTTTATTTGTTTCAGTTTACTAGTTATGGCCATTGAGTTACTTCTAATTTGATCTGGTGACCAGATATGCAAAGTTCTTTAAATCAAAAAGTTATTTTCTTTTTTGATTATTTTAGTAAAATAACTTTTATTAATTATATATT
>NW_011888835.1:3739448-3743775 GCF_000151845.1 Pteropus vampyrus
GGCCTCATTAAACTTTGGAATTCTGTATTACTAAAATACCAAGTGTAACAAGCTGCAACTCTGCCCATGTCTATCCTATTCTTTAAACCTAAAATGTCCTATCTTGTCATCTTTCATGGTCTCACTGCTTAATACTACTTTAAAATAGATTACACAATCAACACCTTTTCCTAAAAAATTACCTACTCAAGGTTTCCATGATTATACAATTAATGGCCCAACCACTACAATATTCAATAATTTAATTATTGAAAAACATAGGTAATTGGTTTTATGATCTTGAATTCTTGTCTTATACAGTATCACCATTACATGGGGGTAACTGTGGCATTATTTAATTACTATGTTTATATAAAAAACTGAACTTAAATTATAATATGAACCTGGATGTTGATTCTATCTTATTTCTAGATTCTACTTTTTATTTGTTTCAGTTTACTAGTTATGGCCATTGAGTTACTTCTAATTTGATCTGGTGACCAGATATGCAAAGTTCTTTAAATCAAAAAGTTATTTTCTTTTTTGATTATTTTAGTAAAATAACTTTTATTAATTATATATTATTTCTCTAAGGCCTTAACTATAATACATCTCATATGTCATTCAGCAAATATGAATCTTCTAGGTGAAAATTTGTATAGCAAGAAAAATATAAGAAACATATTTCTTATAAGAAATATATTTCTCCTGTATTTTAGGAGAAATTTATTGGTAAGAAAAAAAAACCTGGTAAAATTATTTAAAAAATAAGTCATTTAAGAAAATCACAAAAAAGGAAAAACATGAAAAGACAAATGGTGATGAGTTTTTAGAATATTGATATGTGTGTTGAGCCTGCTAATCAATCATATATACACAACTTTTGAGTAAAATAGATATCTTCTTTACTCTTTATGGGGATTATATTGAGGTTTATATTATCCCTGCAAGGAAGCTTCATGATATGCAAAAGCAACAAGCAAATAAAGCAAAATAGAAAACTAAAACCAAAGTAACCATAGATTTTGGTGTTCTTTATACCTGATTTGAATCCCAGTTCTATTATTTATTAATTATGTATTAGATAATATATTAACAACTCTTAAATCATTTTTCTCATTAATAAAATTTTAAAAAGTAATACTTATAAGGCTAATATAATTCAAAGACTTGAAGCATAGTACATTTTCAGTAATTATTAATTTTCTTCCTTTTATTATTAATAACAATATAACAATCATGTTTTCTTAACCAAAAATTAGGACATGTATTCTGATAATTTTTACTTTAAGTTCAGATTGTATCACTATAAAAACACTAAAAAAAAGTTGAAATGTTAATTTGTTAGTAATTTTTACAGCTATTAAGTTATCTTTGTTTAGGTATTGGTAACTGTTAATTACAAGTAGGTGAGGGTTAATCACTCCCAGTGAATTTCATTATCAGTCTAAAAAGAAAGGGATGTCAGACTATATTAAGCCATATCACAGTCATTTGTAAGCAGATAAGCAGAGATTTTCTGATAACCCACTTCTATCATCTAGAATATAATCTCAGCTGTAAAAACAGCTTTGTGGCATTCCAAAAGCACCCTTCCTGAAAAATTTAGCTAAATTCTAAGATAAAAGACTCTAGAGGTAGGATTAGACTAGCCAACTCTGCAGACTCAGGTGCTCTATCTGCACCAGTAGCTGAGCTCAGAACCTTTTAGAATCAAGTCTAAGGTACTATCCCTTAGTATTGTTAAAATAAATTATTATGACATGTTACAATTATAAGGAAGGTTTTATTCAGCACTGTCTTGGTAGATGTCAAGATGCAATAAAGCATCAAGACTTGGCTCAATTTCAAATAGAACAACAAGAAATCTATAGCCAAGGAATAGATTAAGGGCGGGGGGATTAGAGAGAGGTTTGTTTGGTGGATGGAAAATTACTAAGAGGAGACATCTAGGGAAGGGGGAATATTTGTCAAATAGAGTTAACAGAATTCTTAATGAAGGCAGACCAAGGTGATAAGATATCATCTGGGGCATAGAAGAGGATGAGGAATTTAATCAGATACCAAGAATGATAAGATATCAAGTGTGGGGAATTTTTATAAACTGACAGCAGAATTCTTGCTACAAACGGCCTGCACAAGCTTAGTAAGAATAGGGGCCAAGGCTGAGGCCTAGTAGAGAAGATGACGGCAAGGAGCCTGAATTAAGTTTGGTTAAAGAAAGTCTTCATCAGTATAGAGATAAGGCTCACTTGATTTTTATTCTTTGACAGTACAAGAGTGTGGAGATTTTAGAAACTATTTTAAACAAAACACATAGCTTAAAAATTACTAATTTTACCAATCTCCATTTCAAACATCCATTATTGTAATTAGTAAAACTCCTGGGGTAGAGTCAGGGTATGCTTGTACAGATGCTTGAGGAAGCCACCTCTATGTGTGAACCTTCTGATAAATCCTCAATGACTGTACCCATACCAGAAAAAATTTCTGATTAGTTTAACGGAGTGCCCCAAGGCTATAGATGAACACAGATGCACATATTTATTCTTTTTTATTGAAGTATAATAAACATACTATTAGTTTCAGGTGTACTACACAGTGATTTGAGCTTTATATACATCATCAGATGATCACCAAAAGAAGTCGAGTTACCATGGGTCACTACAAAGTTGATACAACATTATTGTCTATATGTCCTGTGCTGCATATTACATTCCCATGACTTATTTATTTAATATCTGGAAGTTTACACCTCTTGATTACCTTCATATATTTTGCCTATCCTCTAACCCTCCTCTCCCCTGACAACTCTCAGTTTGATCTCTGTATCTATGAGTTTGGTTTGATTTGGTTTGTTTATTTCTTAGATTCTACATATAAGTGAAATCCAATGGCATTTGTTCCCTCTCTGTCTGACTTCTTCACTTAGTATGATACCTTCAAGGTTAACCCATGTTGTGGCAAACAGCAAGATTTTGTTATTTTTATGGCGGAGTAATAGTCCATCATATAGCCATCACAACTTCTTTAAACATTCATCTATCAGTGAACATTTAGATTGCTTCCATATTTTGGCTATTGTAAAAAATGCTATAATGAACATAGAGGTGCATATATCTTGCTGAATTACTGTTCTCATTTCTTTGGGTAAATACCCAGAAGTGGAATTGCTGGATCATATGATAGTTCTATTTTTAGTTTTTTTGAGAAAACTTCATACTGTTTTTTACATTCCCATCAACAGTGCATGAGGGTTCCTTCTCCATATCCTCACCAACACTTGATATTTCTTGTTTTTTTGATAATAGCCATTTCAACAGATGTGAAGTGATATCTCATTGTGATTTTGATGTACATTTCTCTTGTGATTAGGGATATTGAGTATATTTTCATGCGCCTCTTGTTGGCTATCCGTATTCTCTTTTGGAAAAATGTCTATTCAGGTCATTTGCCCATTTTTTAATTGGATTTTTTTTTATATTGAGTTATATGAACTGTTTATGTATTTTGAATATTAACCCCTTATTCAGTAATGATTTGCAAATATCTTCTCCCATTCAATAGATTGCCTTTTTGTTTTGTTGAGAGTTTCTTTTGCTGTGTATAAGCTTTTTAGTTTTCTGTAGTCTTATTTGTTTAGTTTTGCTTTTATTGCCCTTGTGTTTGGAGTCAGATCCAAAATCTACTACTACTACTACTACTACTACTACTACTACTACTACTACTACTAATAATGCTAAGAACATTGTCAAGGAGCTTATTGCCTTTTTTTTTTTCCTAGAAGTTATATGGTTTCTGGCCTTACATTCAGGTCTTTAATCTATTTTGAGTTATTTTTGTATAAAGTGCAAAACAGGTGTCCAGTTTTATTCTTTTAAATGTAGCTGTCCAGTTTTCCCAACATTGCTTATTGAAGAGACTGTCTTTTTCACTTGGTATATTCTTACCTCCTTCATCATAGATTAATTGCCCATACATATTAAGGTTTATTTCTGGGCTTTCTATTTTGTTCCATTGATCTATGTGTCTGTTTTTGTTGTTATTTATTTTTGCCAGTACCATGCTGTTCTGATTATAGTTTGAAATCAGGGAGCATGATACCTCTAGCTTTGTTCTTTCTCAGTGTTTCTTTGGGTATTCATGGTCTTATGTGGTTTCATAAAATGTTAAGATTATTTGTTCTAGTTATATGAAAATGGCATTAATGAAAATCCCTATTTTGATAGGGATTGCATTCTGTCTTTAAATTACTTTGTACAGTATGGGCATTTTAACAATATTAATTCTTCCAATTTGTGATCAATTACCATGGTCAACTCTGAAATCTTTTAATGTAAGTATATAT
>NW_011888835.1:3745162-3762057 GCF_000151845.1 Pteropus vampyrus
CAATAAACAATATATTAATCATCATAGGTTTGTAGTGAAGAATGAACTGTTATAAATTTGTTATTAAAAATGAACATAAAAGAAACTAACTTATCTTATGCCTTTATTATAAATATAAGCATGAGAATATATTAATAGTCTTCATGTGTAACATGAAAGGGAAGAATCAGGAAATTTAAATATATCTGGAATTTCAACAATACTTCTGTAGCCAGAAATGTTATTAGAATAATGAGAGTGTCTCACTGAAAACTTAAAAGATAAAGACATGGTACTTGACAATAAAATTGCAAATAAAATATAATTAGTGAATATGATAAATTTTCTCCACCTGTTAACATTAATAGGAAATTATATTAATTTTTCAAGAACTGAAGAGATACAATTAACTTTATATTATTATATCAATAGAATTGAAGTAACTTTATAAAACCTAGCTTTCCACATATGCTTGAATAAAATGCAATATTCTCTGAAAAAGTTTAGAAATCAACTGTCTGAAATTAGAAACAATATTATTACAAAATCATATATGTTTTTTCTTTGCCAAGTAAAAAATGAGCAAAATGCAATTCTTGGTAAATCAGTAATAGACTTTAGAGCACATTTAAGAGAGAGAGAAAAGGAATAGCACAGAGATATGAGTATAATGTTCAAACCCTGTATAAATTCTCAGCACTTTTGGAAGAGTTACTTTTTCATCTCCCTCATTTAAGTCATGTAGTTTAGTCATCTTGGGTAAATAGTTTTTTTTTTACAGCAACCTAATACAGATTTTATGCATCATTTAGATAAATTTCTTTTATGCCACCTTATACTTATTAGAGTTTTATTTAAATTTATATCATGCATTTAGGTATAATCAATTAGACTTCTATCTTTTAATGTAATTCAATTTATATGATATTGAGTTCCAATTCATCAAAATAATAAGTGACTTTTAATAATTATCTCCCTGGATTACAGAAAATCTATTTATATACGCAATTACTCTAACTCATCTCAGACATTCTTTTACAGTTGAATCCAAAATTTTTGTACAAAATTATATAAACTAGACCAAATTTCCATGAATATTTAACATCACTCCTATTTTTGAAACCCTAACCAGTATCACTAGTTGTCATCCACATCTGCTGATGTGGAAAAGAACTAAAAGATCAAATCATTTATTTCAGGATATGCAGTTCAACCAAGCTAATTTCTGTCCGTCAACAGCATGAAATAGTAGTAGATATAAATCACAGAAATAAATCTTATTCAATTCTAAGAGCTTTTCCTCTAATGTTACTCACATTGTAATTCTTAATGCATAACTCAAAAATATTAAAATAATTAAATTGATGTAGAATGCAAAATCCCTTGGACATGTTCAAGCCTCATTATTTTTTGCAGATTCCTGTAATCCTTTTAAGACTGTTCAATGCTTTTGCTATGAATTATTCTTCATGTGAACAATACTCTAATGGAGAAAATATATTATTATTAAAGGAAATCGAGGACAGTAGAAAATTTGTTTCTATTGCTAGTTAATAAACAATATAACTAAGTTTATATTAAGCACTAATCATGTGCATAGTACTCTAATAAAATTAAAAAGACTGGAAAGAAAAAACAAATGCCTGTATTGCTGTCAAAATAATATTAAACTTCATAAATTAATTGGAAAACAAGGCAAAAAATTTGTGATTGAATACTTGTCTACTGAATAAAACGTAGGCTGTCATTACAACAAAGGAAGAAAGAATTGGATAATCTAAATGTCAGTAGGGAAACCTAGAAAAATGTCTAGATATTGGCTTCCCAATTTTTACTCATCTTTTATCTGTTCTTATTTATTACACATGACTTTCCTTTCCTTCCCAAACTAGTTTTCCTACTTGTGCTGTTGCCATAGGTATCACCTGCCATATCATGATTTCAATCTTGTCCAAAACCCCACTGCATTACTGGTCAACTGTTATTGTCTGTTTCTTTATTTTTGTCACAATAATTGTCCTAATTTATTCCACTATTTCAATTTTTCTCTTTTCAAAATGAGAGACCATTACTAACATAAATTTATGAGAATTTCAAAATCTAAATATGCCTTTTATGGATGCTACTCCATAGTGTAGTGGTTAGCACGTCTACTTTACATGCAGAAGGTCCTGGGTTCGCGCCCCAGTGGAGTCATGGTCCATGGTCTAAGGCCATGCCACCCTGAACAAGCCAGATGTCTGATCTCAGAAGCCAAGCAGGGTCGGGCCTGGTTAGTACTTGAATGGGAGACCACCTAGGAAGACCAGGTGCTGTAAGCATAGATAATAATAAATAATAAACAAATATATACCTTTTATTTAATCTACTATCCTTATGAAATAAATACTATACTATAATCTCTTTTCCCATTGTCAAAATTCTTAGAAGTGTCTATACCCTATTAGTATTGTTTCTACCAGTTCATTAAAAGCTTAAAATATGATTGCCATCTTTTCCGAAGATTTAATACTAAATCAGTTATACGGCGGTTATTAGAGGTTGCTTGGTAAAAATTATGAACAATCAGATAAATATGAAAAAAAATCAAAAAACTTCAAATTGTAGATATGAAGTCATTTAACTATATAAAGAAAGTTTTCATATTTATCTTATTAGAGAAGACTTAAATAATTACAAATGTAAGGATATAAACCTTATGAGCAAGTCCTATAAGTTATGGAGTTACTGTTATAGTAAACATAGAGACAAGAATATATCCTTAATAATGTCCACAAATTTATGTTTTTCTTGATGGGAGTGTGGGTTAGAGAGGTGGTGGCTTTCTCTACTTACTATAATAATTCAGCTAGCTGTGAAATTATTGGTCAAATGTTTGTTTTGGAAAGAAATTTGAAAGTGGGCAAGTTCTCCCTTACCCTAATAATATTTAGAATTAAAATAGGTGATGAACTATTTCAAAACAGAATATTTTAAAATAATCTATGGATATTTGATATTTTATGCATATTTCTAATCTTCAAAGAAATTATCCAGTAGATAATATATCATTCCCATTAAAATTTTAATGAAACAAATGAAAAAAAGCTGTTACTATGTTTATATGCAATAAATGTATAGATATAAATTCAATATTTAAGAATATCAAGGAGCTCTATATGTATAAGTCTAACTCTCAAGTAATAGAATAGAGTAGTTGGGAAAATTTTGGTAATCAGACAATTAAAACATATAAAAATAAAAATGTATTACATTTATAAATTAAAATTAAATTGAATAATGTAAATTGATTAACTAGGTTGTAAAGGTTTCTTGAGTCTTAGATATAATTTTCTAGCCTAATACAACTATAGGTGTTAATACAAAAGCTTAAGTAAAAACACTTTAAATTTTTTTTATTAAAAATTATTGGGGTGACATTAATAAAATCAAATGTTTCAAATGTACATTTCAACGTTATGTCATATATATGTATACGTGTGTGTGTGTGTGTGTGTGTGTGTGTGTATATATCTCGCATTGTGTGTGCATTACCCAAATTTAGATTTCCTCTCATCACTAAATATTTGACCCTTTTTATCCCTATCTGTCTCCCCCCTACCCACCTTCCTTCTGGTAACCACTAATCCTCTGTTTGTGTACATGAGTCTCTGTTTGTCATGTTTGTTTGTTGCTTTCAGTTTTATTTTCCACATATGATTGAAATCATATTGTTTTCTACTTTTTCTGTCTGACTTATTTTGCTTACATGATTATCTCAAGATCCATCCACGTTGTCGCAAATGGCAGTATTTCATCTTTCCTTATGGCTGAGAAATACTCCATTGTAGATATGTACCACATCTTTATCCATCATCTATCATGGAATACTTCAGTTGCTTCCATGTCCTGCCAACAGTGAATAATGCTGCTATGAACATTGGGGTGCATATATCTTTGCAGATAAATGTTTTCAGATTTTTTGGGTTAAAATTTTAAAAAATCACAAATGACTATTTGTGAAAAAATTCTGAGTAATTTATATTATGCAAAGAAATGTTGCTCTTAAAAATATCTGGAAGTTCACATTTATATACAAGACTGCTCAATATATGCAAAGTATGACATTCACTTGACCTCCCTCTCCACTTATGCTTTTTCCATTCCCCATGCCAAGAATTCCTCAATCAACGCTCTGTTTCTATCTATTGAAGTGTCAACCAAACCTTAAGGACAAAGTTGAATTTCATTATCTTCATAAATAGTTTCAGCCTTCTCCCTTTAGAAGTAACTATTCTTTTTCTCTGTATTTCTTTTTTAGTTGTACTCAATGATACTACTTCATTATATTTGAAGTGTTTATACACATCTATTACTTTCTCAGTGATGCCAGCTTTTTTTTACTGAAGATTTATAAATTTTCTTTTAATAGGCAACTACTGGATTCTGATATCAAGAGCAATACAATCATTCCCAGATAGCCAATTAACACCTAGTTTTGGTCTTAAAAGAGAGAATGTATAGAATTCTAGAAGGATGAGTAGAAAGCCATCAACACTAGATAAATTGAATTCCAAGAATATATTTATTACTTTTGAATCAGTTTAGCATAAATTTGTTATGAAAAATATATTAACTGATTGTTGAGGAGCCTTTTTGGACAAAGCAATTCAGTAAATTTCATGTATTGGGTAACACTGAGTTGAGTTAAAAGGTAATGAATAACTGTAGAGTTTATAAATTACAGTCAATAAATTTAATCACACACTTTCTTGTGCTCTATTTTAAGGCATGCAGAAAATAAAAAAGAAGAGCTAAATATTTCTTCAATTCAATGAATAAAAGTTAGTTGCATGAATGACAAAGACTAAAACTTATAAGATAGTTTATGACATGACATTTTTGTTAAAATGTACATATAAAACATCTTTATATTCATAAAAACAATAATATTTATCTTATATGCTAGTCAGATAATTCAAAAAACTAAATGTAGTAGACTTAAATGTGACTCTCTGCTTTGGAGGAGCAACACACTTAATGAAATTTCACAATCAGAGGTATTCATAGACTATATAGTCTATGAATTTCAAAATCTGATATAAGAGCATTTGAGTCACTAAATAATCTTTAAAAATATTGATATATTTTATATTCTTTATTGTAATTCCATACAAATTTTACTACAGATTTTTTTTCATTTCTTTGAAAAATGCCACTTGGAATTCTGATGGGAATTGCATTAAATCTATAGAATGCTTTAGATAGCATGAACATTTTAATAATATTAATTCTGATCCATTAATACAAGATCTCTTTCTCTTTGTGTCTTCTTCAGTGTCTTTCATCAAGGTCTTGCAGTTTTCATTGTACAGATCTTTTGCTTCTTTATTTAAGTATTGTTTTTGATGCTATTGTGAATGGAATCTTTTTCTTTCTTTCTTTTTTGGCAGAACACTTCTTGATTATAACAATATATAAAACAAATATAACTTTAAATGTTTATAACTACACCAACTATATATTATCATTATGACTGTTGTTATTTAAAGTTGGGGAATAGCTTATATAATTTTTTTTGAAATTCACTAACCTTTGTGAAAACATGGAACTTAAATACATATACATGTTTTGATTGAGTATTTAAATTTTTACACTCCTGACTTTATTCATAATCTCAGTATTTTAATACATCCTCAGTAAGTTAATCAAACTCAAGGTCTTTTATTTCTAAAAGAACCAGCAGTTATATTTGCCAATGGTAACAGCCTTAAGAGTTAATGAATAATAACTGATAGATCACTAACAGATTTTTGACCTAGTTATTTCTTTCTTTAGAGCATAAAGAACTTTCATCTAAGCATCCAGTCCAACCCCTAAACACTGACAGTATCCTTCAAACAATTCCTTTAAAAACACTCCAAGTGGTCATTTTAATTTTAATAGTTGGGTGAAGATCGTACCCTTCAATCTGAAAGTCTTCAGTCTTGAAGTCATCAATTGTCTCAACTTTTCAAAAGATTTTGAGCTTTCGGAAAGGCCTTGTTTTTCACTGAAGCTGCATTTTCAGCAGCTCAGTGTGATTCAGGTAAATGTGGGAATCTCCCAAAGTGTATACAAAATCACCTGGCCTCAGGTCCATAATTTGTGTGATCATGTAGGTGAACAAGGAGTAGTTGGCAATGTTGAAGAGCACACACACGTCCACGTCCACTAACCTCTGGTACACTGGCAAGACAGCTTACCATTTTCCACATAGGATGAGCAAAGAGCATGATATGCAGATAAGACCATGAGAGGAAGATATTTTGGATTCCAAGCACACAGGATAATTCTTCTGTCATCAGGGTTGGTGTTGATTGTATCAGTTATCTTTTTCAGTTGGTCTACTGCTTGACTAGAATAATCTGAATTCATATCTTTGTATTCTGCCCCAAAATGCCTCTACTGAAAGCCATTAACTGGATGAAAATCCCCTTCGTCTCACTAGATCATTCCAGGTCATCCAGGAAGTCACAGGACCTGGTGATTCTCAATCTCTTGGACGATAGTCCTTTAGCGTTTGTGGATCCCTTTGATAAACCGCAGAAACCTCTCCAAAACACTCTTCTAGAATATATGTTTGGTTGTCAGCAGAGGAAATTCATCTGTGTCTCCTCTGGGAATAATGGGCCTCCTGTGTTGTGTTGTCCTATTTGGATAAGGTGGGTGGCAGTGGTCAGAAAATCTGAACTCAGAAAACAGGCTTTAGACAGGAGTGGGGACTCACATCTCTCTCTACTTCTTTTTCAAATATTTTGTATTAGAAAGTCCAACATTACTCTGATACCAAAGTCAGGTAAGAACACTACAAGAAAAAAACAAAACAAAACTGAGACCAATATCTCTGATGAATATAGATGCAAAAATTCTCAACAAATCATTAGCAAGCTGAATTCAACAACACATTAAAGAGATCATGCACCATAATCAAGTAGGAATTTATCCATGAGATACAAGAATGATTTAACACACACAAATCAACAAATGTGATATACCGCATAAGTAGAACAAAAGATAAAAATCATTGGATCATCTCAGTGGATGCAGGAAAAGCATTTGACAAAATACAAAATTCTTTCATGATAAAAACTCTCAACAAATTGTATATAGAAGGAACATACCTCAATGTCATAAAGGCCATATAATCCAGTCCCATAGCTAACATCATACTTAACAGTGAAAGGTTGATAAATTGTTCTTTAATGTCAAGAGAAAGACAAGGGTGCATGCTCTCACTGCTCTTATAAATATAGTACTGATTGTCCTAGCTAGAACAATCAGGCAAACCAGATCAGAAAGGAAGATGTAGTGGTGTATTTACTTGCAGATGATATGAGCTTATATACAGGAAATACTAAAGGCTCAAACAAAAAACTTGGAACTAATCAACTAATTCAGTAAAATTACAGGATATGAAACCAACATTCAGAAATCAGTTGCATTTCTATACACTATCAGTGAACCTATTCACTTCCTTTTTAACCTATAATATTTTGCAGCAAATTTACCTTTATTTTCAATTAGAATTTACAATAATAACATGTTAAGATAAAATTTTCCATGATGTTTCTGCATGGTGTATATCAAATTTTGTTCCAGACCATCTTTTCAAGGAAAATAGACGCAGTGCCTCCCTCAGGGACAAATTTGTTTCCTGATCAGGGAAATATAATGTCTCATTCTGAGATAGGACAGGTTTTCCAGTGACTTCTTTAGAAGATTAGAAGTTTCCTAAGCTCTAGATTCCTCAACTGTGACATAAATCCATACATTATCCTCCTGGACTGTTCCAAAGGTCTCCCATGGGATTTAAAACAGCAACAGAAATCTACATAAACATAATGCTTATGTTCTCTGAAGTGCCATGAGTAACAGAATCTCGTTTTTGATCTAGAATTCTCTTGTCTTTTGTCAGCATATGTGCAATCATACGAGGTGTGTTGTAAATTTGCAAGTAAAGTCTCAGACCCTTATAGTTCTTGACATAAAAGGCTCAAATTGTCAATATGGAATACATCTTAAAGACCATTTGTTATTTCAATGAGGAAACTGAGGAATATATTTGTTAAACGATATGCTAAGAGCACAGTTAGTAAAATGATTCACTTGGTGTTTGGTATTACCAGGCATTTTGTGGTCCACTCAAATGCTCCTGTCTCTAATTAATATTTTCTTCTTTCTCCTCTATTCTTAAACTTACAATTTTATTGTTTTCCATTTTTATTTTTAATGATGTAACTTTTTATTTACCTTTTTGTGAAATAGAAATCAGTTGAGAGCATAAACATAGTTTCCACCCCTACTAACATACCGAAATTTGTACTTATATACAGTGATATAACTCCTATTTTACATCTGAAGAACTCTCCTTGGTTCTATGTAAAATCAACTCTTTCTCTTATATACCAAAGTCTATTCCCTCATCAACTGAAGGATATGATGTAACTAATATTGCCTTCTCTCCTATGCCTTTAATTAATGTTTTTTTTTCCATTGAATTGTCTGTACAAGTAATAAGATATGCACAGCATCTACCATCTTAAAAAAAAAAAAAATCACATTTTATGCCCCTTCCATTTGTCATTCCATTCATTCTGCTCCCAATTTCAGTAAAACTCTGAAAAAATATTTTTTTTCCATTTTTTTCTTTATTATATAGTTAACTTGGTTATTCCTAGTCTGCTAGAAAATAATCTGTTAAAGTCATCAGTAAATTCACATTGATAGAACCAATATTCAATTCAGTCTTCCTCTTTCTTACTCTTATTCTACCAAATGATGCAGTTTTCCTTCTTTTTAAAGACATTTCACTTGATTTTTAGAACACTATAGATATTTTTGGGTTAATATTTGGTTCTCTTCATTCTTTATTAACCAATCCTCTTTAATTACCTTTACTGACTTCGATCACTTGCCAAAGCTCAATACTTGGACCTCTTCTAAACACAAACACTATCCAGTTTTATGAATTTAAATGCTCTCTATATGATGATAACTTCCAAATTTGTTTCTCCATCTTGAATGTCTCCCTTTAACCTGTCTTGTAAATTTGAAAGCTAAACATTGGGCATTGGGGCTTCAATATATTAATTGCATATGGGGGTGGGGGACACAAACATTCAGTCCAAAGCAGTTTTCCTTTTTTTTTTTTTTCTGGTTTTGATCCTTCTAAAGTTTTAGGAGTAGTTTATAACCCTTTTATGTGTCACATAAGGCAATTATCTTTTTCCACTTTGTCATTTAAAAAAAAAATACTTGTACTTATTAGTATGCATCAATGTATTTTACATGCATTGTTTAAATATCTGTAGTTTTTCTTTAATTGCTTCTGAAATTTATGTTATAATTAATATTTCCCACACTTGAAGATTATAATAAAAAATTCTTCAAGTACTTATAAAGTTTTTCTTATGAAATGAACTAGTGAATACTTCTAGCCAATGATTAATAATACTAGCAATAGTAGACATACAGTTTTGTTATGGGTATTAACAGTAGCTTCTTGATGCTTCTCCATTAAAAAAGATTCTGATTGGGAGATATATAATATATACCATACATATACATACATTCAAATGCATGTATGTAGTGTGTGAGTATGTGCATGTGCGCGTGTGTGTGTGTGCATGTGTGTGTGTAGTAGCTACCTACAGAAACCAGATGAAACTCCTTCCCAAAATGTAGTTCAGATGTCCAGACTTTTGACACTATTCATGCACCAAAATGGAGTAAATCGGTTTTTTACTGGTTTATTACTAACAACATAATGATGCTTCCTAGAGAGAACCCGGTGACCTGCAAGCAGGTCTGAAAATGATTTGAGAGAGAGCAGAAAAAAGGAGACAGGCTTAAGCTTTTTATCGTGGTTAGGGGGTGGGGCCAGATGAGGGTTTCCTGCACACAGGAAGGTGGTCTGTGTGGTTTGAACCACCCACAATGCCAGAGGGCCCCCTAGCTTTCTTATCAGCATATCCACATGTGGATCAGAAGGGAAAAGTGGGGATGGGAGGGGCCGTGAGGCTTAAAAACTGTCAGCAATCAAGCATAAAAATATGCAGTCCCTTTATTACAATACAAATGTGTCAGCTCAGCTTTTCTGTTTCTAATAGAAAATTACATGTTCTGAGAAAATCATTGCATCTTTCTTTATACTTGTTTGTATAGATTATTTCAAATTATTAATACTTATGTTAGTAGTCATTTTCAGCATCTTGAATGGTATTTTAACTTTTTTTCTATGAGCATTTTGCATTTAGACTACTCTTGTTTACATGTAAATTTGTCCTCCTAACACTCATAGGTTTTGTTATATAAAGATTTGTTTATTTTTTCAGAAAATTAACTTTTTATTAGTTAAATTATCCTTTTGTTAATGTATTTTTCTTTTATGTCTATCATTTGTTCTGCTTTATTCTTTTACTAACATATTAAGTTATATGTTTAATATATTTTCTAATTGTCTTTATTAGTATTAGTATTTAAAGTTATGTTTTTTCCTCTAAGCACAACTAAGCCAAATTAAGTAATTTATTTTACAAATCCATTACCAATATGATTTTCTGAATGTTAACAATATTTTCTTATGTTACTAATTCCAGTAAAATATGCCTGGCTTAGTAAGAGGCAGTCTTATAATTTTAAGTATTACTAAATGAAGCAAAAACTTTCATGATATAGGCAGCTACAGAACATTGTAAAGCATTACTAGTTTAATCTTATATTCTTGGAAAAGAATTGATCAAATAAAATTTGAATATTTATAAACCTAATAACTAAGTAAAATGAATACTGACAATTTTAAAACATATACAAAACATGAAAATCTTTCATGTATACAGAAGAAATAGGCTTAATCTGAGTATCTGATAAAATCAAGCAAAAAAGGTGATTTTTAATTGTAAATAATCTACTTCTAACACTTTCCTTTGGCTGAAATTAGCACAAGTTCTTTGGGGCTTCATTCTCATTAAGAGGTATTATTCTTAATGTTTCTTAATAAACATTCTTTATTAAGACAAGAATACATACATATTCAAGTTTATGTAAAATTGATTTGCATTTATGATATACCACTTCAAGCAATGCTATAGAATTTCATTAAAATCAATACTTACAAGCTTTTTGTTTCTTATTATGCTCATAAACTATAATACTGATAAAGCTTTGGTAAGGTTTTATGCCCATTTTTTTTCACTTTTACATAAGAAGTGTTTTTACATAAGAAGTACTTTTAAATCAGAAGCAACTTGAGAACTGTCTTGTGTCTTAGAAACAAATCTGTTTGCCTGTCTGTCCAACAGAGGTTATGTAAACGCCACCCATATGTGATCATGCATGGTATCTTTTCATCTTCAAGTGAGCTAAAGAATGGCTTAAATGTAACATTATTTTACTTAAAGTATATTCTTTACTTTTATTCTACTAAATAACATTTTATTTTTATTGCTTAATGTCATTTTTACTCCCTACTCCCCATCCCCTGACATCTTTTTTCTCACACTCAAGTTAGTTCACTCACTAATCTTGTCTGGTACCACTGACAATTCATTTCTGAGCTCAGCTTCTGTATTCATCTGTTTTGTCCCCTTCAGTTTGTTCTCTTTTGTCTTTTCATGCAGGCTCTGCATTTTTCAGTCACCTCCCTTGTTATCCATAAGATTTATAATTTTTGCTGCCTCTTTATTTTTCATTGAAGCACTTGGTAGTTTATTTTCCTCCAGACTTTCAATGTTTCTCAGATGCATACTCATGCATCTGCATTCTAATTAAAGTTATATATTGACATACTGTTGGTTTCATTGGGTAGTTCATCACTAAAGTGGAGAGTGAGTAGGATAGTGAATGTTCCCAAAGCATTTTACAAGATATGTTACTCCTTGATATACCTTCATTTATAGCAATTTTATTTGTGCCAATATTCTGTATTACAAACTATAGAATACCTAGGCTTAGGAAACAGGAATTATACTGATAAAAGAGGAATATGAATACATCTCAGTAATATTTTACTATATTCAAACATGTACTGCCTTTTCCTAATATGTATTTATTTACAAAATTTGCCTTGAAATGGTTATCCTTAAATCTTTTTTTCTTAATATTGATTAGTCTATAATTGATGAGGTCCAGGGATAAAAATTTATCCCTGATTTAGATAAATTTTGTACTATTTTATGTCATTGTTGCTCTATACTGGTTTGTTTTCTATTTTATATATTTTTTTAACATTTCTTACATATTCAAAGTTACACGTAGAATTATTCTTTGGTTATCATTATTTTGTAATGTGCACATCACCTTTTTTACTTTGAAGTAGTTTTATTTTTCCTTCAGTGCTTTATTTTGCTTTGTTATGTACCCAATTTTGCTGCCTTTTTTTTCATTCACAAATAAAGAGATTCGTTATCAGCAAAGATATAAGGAGTTATGAGATTGAAAAACTACCTATTTCTACAGTAGTGAACTCTTTTCAGATTTTATTTCACATATTTATTATTCAACTGCCATGGCTTTGAAACAATATTGTGAACAGAATTTAATACTTAAAATTTACTACCAGTCCAATGCTAAGTTGGCATAGGAAAAAAAATGTGTGGGCATAAATTTCATTTCCTCATTGCCTTTATTCTTGACATCCTTAATTTTTAATTTACAGTGATGCATACATATGTATATAAATTAAAATGTGCCTATGGAATCTGGACAATAGAAAAACTTTGAGAAGAAAGTATTTTTTAGGGAGGAATATAGATGTCATTTATGACATCTTTTGAACAGGCCATGCAATGTATCTTCTTTTTATATTAAACACCAATGAAAACTTAATTTGATATCTTGTGAAATCTTCTGAGGGAACAAAATGAATTAAGTCAAATGTTGATTCATAGCCTTATTTTTCACACAGAAGGAAAAATAAAATGCTGTAAAGTATTAATATTTTTTGTTGGATTAATTAATCTTTAAAGATCTCAGTGGGATGCCTCCATTTGTTGTCACTGTAATTGTTTGGTTATATTTGTTGTTATATTTGTCCTGTGCCTTAGAAACAGGTCCATTTACCTGTCTGTCCAATAGAGGTCATGTAAATGCTACCCACATGTGATCAAAGTTTATCTTTGTTCCATATGGCCATTCATTGTTTCTAAATACATTTGTTAAAGAAAACCTTTCCCTCCCACTGATTAATCACCATCTTTACCATGAATAAAATTGTCATATATTGCTGGGCCATGTTTGTCAGAATTTTGTTTCATTTTGAAACTGTTTATATGTGTATTAGTTCTGCACTATAGTTTTGATAGGCTTTCAATTGAACTTGTCAGTTTAGTTATGAAAAACTTGTACTTTATGTCTTTTTAATCTTCTTTTCAAAAACCACATTATAGAGGATGCCACCCATATACTCTCAAATCCTTTTGTCCTATCACTTCTTTTAGTTTGTCCCTGTCTTTGTACTGAAGAGCTGCCCTCAAGCTGTTGGTGTCTATTATATTCATGTGTTTTGCACAAGTGGCCAGGAATTTATTCATAAGTGGCAGATTATAACTAACGCCTAAGAGGTGAGGGAACATTGATACTTCAGGTCCCTTACTGCTGATTGGGACAATTCCAAGGTGTGACCTTCACCACTTCCAGAGTACTCTTGCAAGACTGAACCACCGGTATCCTTTCTGAGACTTTAGCTGAAATATTTGCTTCATTCCTTCCTATTCTGGTCATATTTTCTTTCCCTTTACTAAGTTTTCCTGGGAACTAATAATTTCTTCCAAACAAATCTCTTTCTCTGGGTTTGCTTTCAGGAAGCCCAACTTAGGACATAGTTATTAAAGAATCCAATTGTGGTAATGCTGACATCAGACAAAATATTAATCAAGCCAAGGAAGAATTTTATATTAATATAAGTTACAATCAACCAGTATATTACTTGTTATTAAACATAGTGATTGCCAGACTACAAAAGTCCTGGTCATGTTCTATATATTTAGAATATAGCGAATACAACAGATGAAGTTTCTGTTTATAGATTTTCCATTCCAATTGAAAGAGGCATACAAATAAGTAAATACATATATAATGCATACATACATGCATGTGTCCATAAATAAATACATAAGAAAGAAAAATATGCTAATGATGAGTGTTATGCAGAAAATTAAAGTAGAATGTCATAGAAAGGAAATGGGAGGATATTTCTGATTTAATAGTCAAAGAAGGACTCTCTAAATAGGCTAGGTCAGATTGGAGATGTGATCCAAAATGACAGGATGAATCTAAACATTGGAAGATCAAGGACAAACATATTCCAGCCATAGGGGACCCCTGGTGTAATAGTCCTAAAACAGAAAGGAGTTTGGCCAGAAAAAAATAAATAAATAAAAGTGGCCACATTTAGAATAGGATGAGCAAAGAAAAAAAATTTTTAAAAATGAGTATGAGATAATGTGAATCATTATTAATCAAGACCTTAAACGTCATAACAAGTACTTTTTTGTGAGTGTGGTAGACATTGAATATTGGAATGGAGAAGTGACTTGATCAGATTTTAATGGAAAGATATTCTAAACATTCTATGGATAAATTCTTCTAAAATGGTGTCTTAGATTTGGTTCACTGGAAACAAAACAAGAGAAGAAGGAATAGGCAGAAGGAGAATGTAAGCTAAGATATAGTTGCAACAAAGGTGTCAGACAGTCCTACATGGAGCTTGGGAGCTAGCTCACCTGAGTTGTCCAAAAGTGAAGCAGTAGTGTCTGGGTCTTTGTACTCTCAAATCAGACAGTTACTAATTGCAACCTGTCCCCATAGGCAAGGTTCCTACCTTTGGCTAAAGACAATGCAAAGAGTGGAACATAGCTATAAGCTATTAATAGTCAATATTCCCACAGCTGGAGAAAATGAGTGCCACAATTAAAAGGGGAATCCAGATGGCAGAACAGAGCATTAATACATATGAAAAGAATGGAAATAGGGATGGTAGTAGCCTCTGTAGGAGGTGGTGTTAACTGGCCAAAAGCAATATCAGAGTGAATAAAGACAACTGTTAGTTTTGAGATATATTTCAAACCAAATTCTAATTTGGATAGTGGGTGGAAAAAAGAAAAGAGACAAGGGTGACTTCTAGATTTTCCTTTTTGCTTTCTTATTCCTGAACAATTGAATAAATTACGATGCAATATAGTTATATGGGGAAAATGGCAGAAAAGAAGAATTGATGGAGGAAATCAAAAGTTTATTGTAGGATATGTTGTAGGTGAGATGACTGATATATATCCAATGTCAAGTAAACAGTGCATTATGCAAATGTAGACTTTGGGAAGCAGTTAGAGATATAAATGTGTGAGTCATTACATATAAGTGGCATTTAAAATCATGAGACTGGATACAATGACCTAAGGCAATGCCTGTCAAGCTGTTCTTAATCTACAATAAAAAGCATGTGAGTTATTAACCAATATTCATGTATAATTACTGAAATAAGATTTCCACAAAATGTCTTGCATTAATTATATAGGATTGAATATTTGAAAGGACTCACACAGTTCTACAGTTTGAATACTTAGTTAAACTTTAATAAAGTTAAAACATTCAGTACAATAGGAGAAAGAATGCCCAGGCAATTATCAGTGGCCTGAGAAATTTTAAGGCACTGCTCCCAGGGTCCTTTCTAAAGCTTCACAGGATGCACTTCATCTTTAGTTTATGAACCATCAAGACATGTACATGAAATCATTGTTTTAGAGGAGCCCAGAAAATAGTTTTCATTTCCAGGCATTTATTATAGCTCACTGGCCTCATTCTCAAGGCAGATTGTAATAGTCAAGCCAAGTACAAGCTATCAATTTATATAGTGGTTAATAATGTAAATAACTTGTCCCAGGTGCTTTCAAGGAATTTTTCACCCTTAAATCGCACATGTATATTACTAGTTATTAATACTCACTCTGAACTTGACCAAGAGTTAATATAAGATTCCAAACATCCTCTGAGATAAACAAAGAGCTTTCCCAGTCCGGTTGTCAAATAACTTTCTCATATACTTCCTATGTGTGATATTCACTGACATTTTTGAATTAAATTTTTATTTTGTTTCATTACCAAAAATTTTTATTTTGTTTCATTACCAAAAAAAATCTTGTGGTTATCCATTAAATTGGTTTTATGACTCTGTTTTCAGGCTTCATTATGAAAGAACACAAGCCTAGTGAGAGTATTGAGAGAGAAGAAAAGGGATCATAGCGATAGAGTCCTTGCAAATATCAATACCTAAAGGTTGGAAAGAGGAAGAGGAAAATAGGGAATAGCTTTGTTATTCAAACTTCAATATCAACTATGTCCCTCTTCAATACTTAGTATTTCCTTGCCACTTCCATATACAGAGGGGTGGCATTTTTCTAGTCCTCATTTAATAGAAAGAAAATATTTTTATGACTGCTCATTATGTAGGTTGTTTAGTGCTGTTTGCTGCAAAAAGTTTACTGAATGGAATGATCAGAACACTTCTTGTCTTTCAAAGCTCTCATGGAACCCTGTTGACTACAAGATAAAATTGAAACTCCTTGAATGGACACCCAAGTCACATAATTATAAATTTTCATCCCACTTTTCATCTATAACTCTTTTTTATCCCTTCTACTTCAGTTTTCTTATTCCCAGTGTGGGTGAGACCCTTTCTACATTGACCTATCTATTCTGTAACTTACTAGCCTGATTTATGGCTTCTTCCTTTTTGACATTATTTTTCCCTCCAAAAATATTCCCTCACTTTGTTACCTGATTTCTATCATTCTCTAAGACCTAGTTCAAATATTCTCTCATCAGTTAAACTTACCCCATTTCTTTATTCTAATTTCTTTATGTATGTCTAAAAATTTAATATTTCTGCTTTTAAAATGACT
>NW_011888835.1:3762107-3774056 GCF_000151845.1 Pteropus vampyrus
CAAATATTCTCTCATCAGTTAAACTTACCCCATTTCTTTATTCTAATTTCTTTATGTATGTCTAAAAATTTAATATTTCTGCTTTTAAAATGACTGATTTTTATCATGATATACTGATTTACATATTTGTCTTGTTTTCTAGCTTGCAATTTTATCAACAATTTTATTTTGTTTTTTTGTTTGTTTGTCTTTATATTACTTAATACAGTTTTTGAATATAGAAAGCGTTTAATAAAATGGATTGCCGAATGGGTGAATGTTAAATGATCATTTAGCTTTACAGAAAATATCTCATATGGGCAGCATAGTATCATGGTAGGTATAAGTTTGAAAGACTTAAGAAACACTTGTAAATTTGAGATAGACTTAGGAACATATGTTTTGTTTTTATTTTTCAACAAGTGGTCTCAAATTTGATAAATAAATATATTAGCTCTCAGACATAGTACTTATAGGGACATAGGGAATTCAGTAGCTATTTTTTTAGTAGGTAGAATTATATGAAATTGCCATTTCCGTGGTCATAGATGTTGAATATTAGCAATTTCATACATTCCGAACTAAATATCTTTTAGTACAGAAAATAAATCTGCATATATATTACCTCTTTACCAAGCTTATGAAACTCGGTTTAAATTCTTTAACAAATTTGAAGTGAGACCATTTAATGTATGTCAAATATTCTTTAGATAGGGGTAATATATATATAGATAGATAGATAGATAGATAGATAGATAGATAGATAGATAGATAGATACACGCACACATATGTTCTATTGCCTTTTTGATCAAATTTCACATAGTAAGGATCTCACATGAACAATGCTGAAACAGCATAATATCAGTGTAATTGCATTGACATAATAACATTTCCTTGGCATCAGTTGTGCTCTCAATAATGCAAATATAGTGCATAATTAAGGTAGAGGATACCACCATCATCAGCAGAATGCCTCCCCTAGAGCCAATGCAATGTCCTTATATTATTGCTATGAGAGCAATGATTGCATCCTGCGCCTCTGAGGACAGCATATAATGGGCAATATGTGAGTGTCATAAGTGATGGAAACTGATATGTGCAGCAGCTGTGTATTTTGGTTTCTTCAGATGTTTATCCATAAAATACACATTGCTTTTGTCTGTATACACAGATGCTATGAATACAAAGCACAGAAGAATAGATTAGGAAAAAGTCAATTAAACAAAAAAGGAAAAAGTCAATTTGCTGTGTTTGAAACTGTTTTAAAGTCAAGGTTTTCTTGGTCCTATTAACTATTTGCAATTTATGGTGCATACAATGACAAAATATTTTATCAATGTTCTAAATGCCTTTAATATATTAATATCACAAAAATTATACTTCATATTCATTTATGATAATCTCCTTACTGAGAGACATAATCTAACATAGTTAACTTTTTTATGTTTCTATTTTCTCATCTATAAACTGAGAGAGTAACACTGGTCTTTTAGATTTTAGTGAGATAATAAAGCACAGTGTTTTATATAGCTCTGTGCCTAATACAATGCAGACACTCAATGAATTTTAGTTATTATTATTACTATAATTATATTTGTCAATACTGATTTACTCTCTTATAAATATTATAATTAAATAATATCAGTTAATTTAACATACCAGTATTCTAGAATAAAATGTCTATAAAAAGCATAGCCTTTGTCTACATTGTTCATTACTAAATTTCCAATATCTAAAAGAGTTCCTGGCTTACAAACAATATTTATTTGGTACCTGTTGAATAGATTAATAAATTCTATGTAGTATGTGTAATTTTAAAGAAAATCTCAAGTAAGTAATTTCAAGTTCCTAATTATACCTAAATTCATCTCCTGCACATATGACTTATAGATGAAAACAACTCTATGAGGTGACCGATTATATCTTTGTAAGAGAGAGAAAATTACAAAAAGAAGATAAATTTGTTAAATTTCCTGGATACCTATTTACTAGTTACATTAATTGTCTTCAGTGACTAAAACTTCATATATCTCCTTAACCATATTTAAAAATAATAGATTTAGGTGAAAACCTAAAGAATATCTGAATGAGACAGTATAATAGATCAAAAAACATCTGGCTATGTTGCCAGTATAGGATTTATGATAAATATTCTTTTCTTTACAATAATTTTATTTTTTTATTTTAACTTTGTTAAATTTATTGGGGTGACATTGATTAATAAAATTATGTAGGTTTCAAGTATACAGTTCTATAATACATCATCTGTATATTGCATTGTGTGTTCACCACTCAAAGTCGTCTCCTTCTGTCACCATATATTTGACCCCCTTTACTCTCTTCTACCTCTCTCTTCCCCATTTCCTTTGGTGACCACCATACTGTCATCTGTGTTTATGAGTTTTTGTTTGATATTTGTCTTGTTCATTTGTTGCTTTCAGTTTTATGTCCCACATATTAGTGAAATCATATGGTTCTTATGGCTGAGTAAATATTGCATTGTACATATGTACCATGTCTTCTTTATCCAATTATCTATCAAAGGCCACTTCAGTTGTTTCCATGTCTTGGCCACTGTGAATAATACTGCAATGAACATAGAAGTACATAAATCTTTACGAATAAATGTTTTCAAATTTTTCGGGTAGATACCTAGAAAAGGGGTTGCTGGGTTGTATGGTAATTTAATTCTTATTTTTTTGAGGAAACTCCCATACTGTTTTCCATAGTGGCTGTACCAATTTACATTACCACCAGCAGTGTATGAGAGTTCTCTTTTTTTTACAACCTCTCCAACACTTGTTATTACTTGTCCTGTTGATAATAGCCATTCTAACAGCTGTGAGTGGTATTGCATTGTGGTTTTGATTTTCATTTCTCTAATGGCTACTGAAGCTGAGCGTCTCTTCATATGTTGGCCATTCGTATGTCTTCTTGGGAGAAGTGTCTGTTCAGGATTATTATTTTGTGTCATTTTTGTAAACATTGGCAAATTAAAGGAGATTAGGAAGAGTATACATTTAAATTATGATTGGCCAGAGTGACCTATTGACTCTTTCCCAAGCCTGAAATTCTAAGTTCCCTTCTATTCTGATATTTTAATTGTTATTTGAAATATTTATCACAGCAAAGTTTTCATTTATCTTCTATCTAAATTTTGGTCATTTATTTTTCAGTTGATATTAAAGCAGCATGATATCTTGATACTTTCATTCATGTTTACAAAATTGCTCCTTGAGAAAGTAATTGTTTCTATCTTGCAGAAGATAGTAGTCAGCATCAGGTAAATTGAGAAACCAAAAATCACTTTTAGATATTTTGGAGACTAGCAAATTTAATGGGTTTCAATTATGGCCAAATGCTTTGTACAAGATCCCTTATTGAGCTTAACAACAATCATTCTCAAAAGATAACAACAATCATTCTCAATGCGTGTAAAATTATCTGTCTTTGATTTTTAATATATACTAAAATGAAAATTTAATAAGACACAACTATTATTATATTAAAATTTAAAAAATGAGAAATTGTGCTCAAAGAGATTATGAACTTTCTGTTAGCATTTATATTTGTGGTGGAGTAGTTATTTAAAGCCAGTTTTATCTGATTCAATATTTTTTATATTATTTTATAGTTTATCAAACAATATTTTTATGCCATATTTTTTTTTCTGTGATAAAAAATTCATTCCTTTGGATTAAGGATTATGGTTTTTTTTGCGACTTTTTTTAAGTTTCTATTACCCCCAAAAAAGAAAACAAAATGGTAGTTTAAGAACCCAGTATCAATAGTGATAGGAAATTTGTTCATAAAAATCATTTCTAAGAAGTGGCTAAATTAAGTAAATTTTAAAGGAGAGAATATTAGAGTAAGAAGATACATGCAGAAAAGATCATTTAAGTCAGTTTTTAAAGCAAGGAAATAATTCTTATACCTAATATAAACCGAGGCTTTAAGCAGAATCTTCAGGAAGGAGTAGATTACTTCTTATATATGTCCTGTATTCTTCCCCTGTGGCTTTTACCTGACTAGTTACAACACTGTGGCTGATTTTTCTGTGTCCCTCCTGTGTCTTTACTGAAAAATCATTTAGTATTAAAAACAGATTTTCTTGCATTGCCATCTCTCCAAAAAATAATAATAATGCATTCATATTCTCAATCATTGAAGTAAATAATTATGAAGTATGATAATTATGAAGTAGAAAATGGCTTAACTAGTTACTCCTGGTCTGAAAGGGGGGAAAACAGTCACATTTCAAAGTGAACTAATCAATTATAGCAATAATCAGCAATATTCTTTCCTCTTCTTACTGGGAACACTAAAAAGTTTTATACTCACAAGTATAGAACTATATTTCTTTTTTTTCTTATATTATATGCATCCTAAAATTCCAAATATCAGAACAAACCATACTGAAAATATGGTCTTATGTTCTCCAAAAGGTTGGCAATTATAGAAATCTTTAAGTATTGCAGAAACATAAGGAGCATTTTTCAGTTTGATTTTTATATTTTTTCAAGAAGCGTAGATACTGGCTTCTTCAGTATCAGAAAGCAAGAATTTGTAACATTTAAAAAAAATTTATTTCCTTACATTAACCCTCAGACCTATTATTTCTATGGAAACAGGGCCAAAAATAAGGCAATGACTGAATAGGACAGATTCTAAATTTTGATTGGCTGCCCATGGAAAAATTTAAGTTTTAATATATAGAAAATTATAAAATGTTTACAGATTTTCCTTAAAAGTCTGAGTACTTTTATATTCAGTTTATAAAGTCAGAAAAGTAAGAATATATTTGAATTTATATCATTTGTGTATTCCTAAGTTTAAATGCTGTCTTAACAAAATGTTGGCTATATATAGTTGAATTCAAAATAGATGTATATTATATGTATTTTATAGTTAGGTAAATATATATATTTGTATATTTATATTTATATTTAGAATAATTTGATCTTTTTTTTCCATTAATCAGGCATTAATTAAATTGTGTACATGCTATACATGTTGCATATCATTTGGGTATAAGACAGGTGATTTTAAAATTTCTCCTTTTGTTCTAACATGGCATAACTCTTTGTACTTTTAAAATAATCTTATAGCAGCAAAATATATGACAAATACAAAAAACAGTCCCCGACCACAGTTAGCTGAGTTGTTCTGGATAAAAAAGCTAGGTGATAGCACACTTTTGTATTCTGAAACAGTTTCACAGAATACTAAAAGAATATAGGGTTATTCTGTGAATGTAATGAAGTGAGACAGAAACAAGACCACTTCATAATAATGACTGAGCACAAACAAAAACTGAAACACTGTCCAAATCACACTAAAAATCTAATATCCACCCCACATCTTCCCTGCTAATATAACTGTTGCTTCTTTACCATGTAAAGCTTAGCCTCACTTTATCTCGTCTCTCTTTTAGATAAAAATCATTAAGATCCTCAGCCAAAGGATTATCCTGTCATACCCTACATTTTCTTGAACTCTTTCTAAAATCACATAACACAAGTCAAAATCCTCTAACAAATCTTTGGTATACTCTTCCACTGAATCACCTCATAGATCTACATTGTTAGCCTTCTGACTTGTCGCTACCCTAATTTTTCTGTATTTAAATATTTGTATTACATTTTTGCTGAACTTTATTTTTAATATTGCTTATATAGCAAAAAAAAAAGGTTTAATCTAAATTGAGAATTTTAAATTGTATTTGATTTTCAGATATTTTGTGATAACCAATAGGTGTTTTCTTATAGTTGCTATATCACCATCTTCACAAATCTATTGGTCCATTTCAGTCTTTATAATTGATTCTTCAATAGCCGTTAATATAACTTCTTTCTCACCCTGGAAACATTTTCTCATTTTTGCCTGTAGTACATCTTGGCTTTCCATTATTACACTGGTTATTATATCTGTCTCATTTGCTAGCTTCATTGTTTCTTCATAAACTGTAAGCATCTGAACATTTTAGGAATCAGACATTATCCTCTTTTACTTTATCTATATTTATTCCTTTAATGATCTCATCTAGGACTATGGGTTGAAAAAATCAATGGTACTCTGTTTACTTTGAAATTTACATATCAGATTTTCTCCTATGTGCCACTTTTATACTTAAATTCTCTTTCGTCATTCCTCTCTGAATGTCCCAAACGGAACAAGTTCAAAGCATAACTAGACCTACTTTTTTCCTTTATTCTTTATTTAAGTAAATGACAGTACTATTTATCTAATCAGTTCTCTACAGATCAACTAGAGTTATTAAACATAGAAATTATTGGCTAGTTTGGGCACTGTGTAGAGAAGCCTACCTATTCAGATGCTAAATGAAGATAGTAACCTGAAAGGTCTTTGATGACACAGTCATGGATGCAATCAGAAAAAAATGTTACAAAAAATGGCTTCACATCTCAGACCCGGGAAGAATACAATCACTTCCTATAGCATGATATGATGTGTCGAGTCATTTTACATTTAGAACCCTGTGCATGACAGGCAGTTGAGCAAAAGCAGGCTCAGAAGAAGGTAACACTTCATTAGAAATATCCATGGTTTTGCCTTGATTTTTATCTATTGTATGGTAGATTTGCACTTCCTATGAATGTACATGTTTTCAAATTGGTAATTATGTGGGCTATGCTTATCTTTAGAAATGTATTCAAGATTTTTAAACAGAGGCACATTTTTCTTCATGTTGTGTGCACTAAATTCAAAGCTATATAATGATATTAGTGTGTGTCTATATGTATCTATAGAAATATAAATGGAAACCTTATCTTTCCAGATTTAGTAGCCCCTCAGAAATTACAAATGCAGGCTGATACTCTTACTTCTCTTCCCAACTCAGAACTCAGTGTTAACATTTCTAATCATAGATTTTTGTTTCCCTCCTCTTCCATTTATCCTCTCCTCTCTTACTTCTTCTTAAACTCCCCATTTCTCCAAACTCCATAATTTAATATTTAGAAGATAAAAGTTTTAAGGTTCAGAAATTTAAGACAGATGTTCAAATATATAATACAGGTAAATAAAGAGTCAAGACTTTATTTTAAATTAATTAATTATTATTATTTTTTTTATGGTGACATTGGTTAATGAAATCCAATAAGTTTCAGCTGTACACTTTGAGTCAAGGCTTTTAACATATTTTTGGATCCAACATTTCATGTCCTATTTATATTATGCTTCCCTTTCTTATTCTGTTATTCAGTCGAAGCCATTTTGGTAAGAAAAATGTACTTTTGATGCTCTAGGAGAAATCAATAAAAGTGGAATTCACAGTAATGAAAAAGCTTATTCATAGTATTTAATTTTGTATATTAACATTATAAAAAGATATTAGCATTAATTTAATTTATGTAAATCTTTTTCCAATGGCATTTTTGCTTACAAGCTAAATACTTTGTGATTCTTGGAAGATAGTAATCAACCTGTGTAAATTTAGAGAGATTTATAATACAATTATAAGTCAACTAGACCTAAACATGTTGAACATTTGTCAATTTAAAAAATATGGACCTCTCTTATTAAGTAAAATGAATCTAAAACAGCAAATAATGTACTGTAGTAAAATTCATTTGAAATATTAATGCATTTAAGTAAATTAAGCCCCTTAAAATATGTTGAAAAAATTTAGAGAAGATACAAATTACAGTTGTGTACTGATACATAGTCGTTTTTCTAAGTAGATAACCTAAATATTGGAAAGATCAAATATTTCAATAAAACTTCTACCTCAGGAAATCAGTTTTGCAAAATACAAAATGAAAATTTTTATAAAACATTATATTTAAATAAATAATATTTTACCAACTAGGAATTAATTAAAACCACTATAAAATGTTTATATATTGGATACATTATATATTTAGACAAATTGTGTTATAATATGATGCTGTGCCACAAAAATTAAGATAAGAATCTTCCAAAGAAATATGAGAAAAAAGAAACACAGAAATCAATGCAAGTAAAAGTGAAAGTTTAATTGTTTAAAAACTAATAAGATGAAATTAAAGTATAAAATATGATCATTAAAATTATCCACATGGATGTCATCAGAGTTATTGGCTATCCGTTGGAGATGGATGCAAAATTGGAGTGGATTTAGGAGGAAATTTGCATTCGTATATATGAAGGAAGGGGGATGCATGGAAAATAAGTTGAGATGCAAAGGAAATGGCTTTGAATGCTCAGTTTTGTTTGTTTAAAAAATGTATTGCCTAGAGCATGTTTGAATATTGATGACTATGATTCAGTAGAATGGGTACATTTAAGATTCAAGAAAATAAATAAATAAAAAACCTAAAAAAAATCCAGTATACAATTGGGGAAATTGACTTTTGAAAGGAGGAAAATCCCTTCTCTGTTTAACAAAAGACAAGGATGAGGCAAACATAGATACAGATATTATTTATGTTTGTTACAATGGAGTTAGCAATTTGAGGAAATTACCAGTTTTTGGCTAACTAATCTTTGGAAAGTATCAAGTGAGGTGATCAGCTGAGGGTGAAGAAGTAAAGGATAATATTCAAAGTATGAAAACAGAAAAAAATAATATTCTCAGAACGTGAGCCATTGTAAATGTAGGAAATCAGGGAAGTAATGGAAACATTTGATGTTTGTTATCATGCTTTTATAAGGAATACAATGTGTATAATTAATTTACACAGGCCTAAAAAATTATCGTACAAATATCTAAACATTTGGACGATTGAGATAATCCTACAGTTTATAGATAATAAAGTACTAGTGATTAGTAAGCATGAGCAATGTTTAACTGCAGTAATTAATAAAGAAATACAAATTTAAATAATTAAATATTTGTCACAATGTTGTAAATGTACGTATATTCTTCTCTCTCTCTCCCTCTTTCTTTCCCTTCTTATCTGTGTATACACCTCAGTATAGTATAATGAGACAGAATTTTGTATAACTTACTTGTAGAAGTATAAATTAATATTACAATTCCAAAGAGTATTTGATTACTTCTTAAAACCTATTCAAAATGTATAACCAAATTCAAATGTGATTTTATAAAAAGACATTCATTTTAAAATTACTTATGATAGAAAGCCATTGAAAATGCTATAGCACAATCTTAAGAAAATGAGTAAATACATAATGGAGTATTTGCATGGTGTTAAGAAATATAGTCATTAAGTGCATACCAGAAAATTCATCAAATTATTTGAGGAACTGGAGGTGACCACACAGTCCCAAAAATTATTACAAGCCAGAGGAAAAAATCTCAAAGAACAAATAAACTTAGATAGAAATATAATATCATATTATGAACTTTAAAAGGAAGGGACCCAGAAAATATCAAGTTTCCAGTTTAGTTGATGGTCTTACCACATTTCTCCCCAATAATTCCTAGAAGCAATAGGCGTATAGCAACAAAATCTTACATTTTCTCACTATAACTCTAGTTATGGGACAAGTGAACTAAAAAGAAGTAACCTTATAGTTTCCTTAAAATATTAACTAGTCTTGTAAGAATCAAACACTGCAGAGTCAAACACTGTCACCTCACAATGTAAATAGCTCATTGCCATTATCTGTGTAACTTTCCCAACATTGTTCTATAGATTATTTGAATATGGCTTTCAGAATATTTCAGTTTTGAGTTTTTACATTATGTAATGTTGTAAAGATGTATGCATTTTTAAAATCTATTATACATCTTGAAACTTTCCAATTATAATTTAAAATGCCTAATTATTTCTCGATCCCAATCTTTGAGTCATGGTACTTGAAAGTACTTACAAATCACCGAATTCAATTTCCATGAATTAAGACATAGAATATAATTTTGTCTCCCTAATTTAAAAACTTCAAATTGATTTCCATTGCCCTTGGAACAAAATTAAAATGTTTATTTAGGTCTGTGGTGCTCTGCATGAGCTATTCTGGTTATTTTTTCAGCCTCCTCTGCCTTTCTTTATTCTTATTCAGAACTATCCTACCAAAGTGGCATCCTTGACTTATCCAACTTCCCAAACTTCTTTCTGACACAGAATATATGCCATTCCCTCGGCCTAGAGTAATTTTCCTTTTTTATCACCTAATATTCATTCTTTCATATTCTTATTCTTTTGTATTCTTTTGTATCTCAGTGACAATGATCATTCTTTACAGAAATTCTCCCTACTTGTACACCCCATCTCTCTAATTTCATCACAGAATTCCACTTTTTTTCCCCTTTCGTGCCATGCATTACACTGAAATTACAATTGCATAATACTTGTCTCCTCCAGTATGTTAAAAGATCCAAGAAGCCAGGGACACCAATTCGGCTCTATGGGGCTCTATTTTCATTGCATTGCAAGGATCCTGACACGTTATATAAACCCAATAACTATTTAAACTGACAAAGTGTATGTGTAAACTCCACTCTAAGGCTATGTATTAAGTGGACATTCCTGTGTAATGAGAAATTAAATGAGAACATCAAACAAACATAAATGGAGACATAACTTAGAGATTTAACTAGAAATGCCATTATAATAAAGACTTAAGAGTATAAAGGAGGTGTAGCACTTTAAGATTCATGAATAGTTTTTCTTGTTAAGACTGTCATATGACAACAAATTCTTTTGCTAACCTTGTAGAATGGTGAATATTTCTTCTCTCACGTTGTGACCAGTTGAAAAATAACTATAGTTCTCATTGTCATTATTAAATTTACTAATATAACTTTAATGTTTTAAGTATCAATATTGAGATAGGAATTGGACTAAAGTAACCTTTATTTTATAAATTTATGGACCCAGACAACATTTTGAATTACCTAAATAACAGTTTGATTATGTACAAACTTTATGACTTTATATATAAGGAGAAATACTTTCTTCAGAAAGCTTTCATGATTCTTCCTTAATAAAAATATTTTCATGAAATGCAAAGTTGTGCAATGATAGCCATCTCCCCAAATGTGAATCTTTTTGATAATACCTACATAGGAAAAATGATTGATTTTGTTAATGTAAACTATATGTATGTATGCATTTAAGTATCTGTATAGGTATATTTCAGTAGGAATATGGCATTTGTCATAAATACTAAATTTATTTTACCAGTGTGTCATCAAAATAACTTAAAATGCCCTCTAGGCATACATTTTGAAGGTCCAGTTTTTGGAAGGTTTCTCATGCTTCCCTAAATACTTCTTCCATCTTCCTGAAAATAAAATCAGTAATTTATAAAGGAATCCAAGAAGTTTTTTAGTAGTTACCTTAAACTAATGTTATAATAATATTGTTCATGTTGATTGTAAAGAAGTTATAACACAATGTCTTTACCACACACTCATCTTAATATCACCTCTACAGTAGGAAATTAAAATTGCTTGGATCTGATCCTAACAGATTAAGCTAGCACTCTCAGCTTTAACTTTTCCTGTCACACATCTTCACCTTCTGAGCTGGCAAAGCTTATGATTTGGAAAACATATCCATTAAATATTTTCTTAATCTTGTAAAATTGAACTGGGTGAAAACTAATCATATCTGTGGCTTTTCCAATACTCTCATAAAAACACATATGTAAGCAAAGGCACAAATATAGATTCTTCTGTGTACCATGTGCCTTTCATTAGTCAATTTTGATTCTAACTGGTTGTGTATGGACCTTGTTATTTAATTACAATCTAATTTAAAAAAATAAAAACTGTTGCATAGGGTATCTCCAGTCTTAATCATGAACATTAATATACTGTTCTTTGAAATTCAATCTGACAGCCTCTTCAAATTCAAAATTGGCTTGTTAGAGACCTCCAAGGTCATGATCCTTCAAAGCACTGTTTGTCAAATTGCCCTGACATACCTCCTGCATGAAAAACTACTTTTTGATTATTAATGTGCAATGGAAAAGTGACATCGCCTTGCATGCTGATCTTATAGAGCAAGAAAAAAACTTGAAAAGTAAGCAGGCATAAATACCTTGAGTTAAACCTT
>NW_011888835.1:3774876-3779907 GCF_000151845.1 Pteropus vampyrus
TGTGTGTGTGTGTGTATGTGTGTGTGCGTACATATATTTATATAGATAATACATATGCACACATATATAATGCAACACATATAGTTAAGGAATATGATTTTTATAAATTGCTTTTTAGAAAATTTTTATGAAATTAAAATCTACATAAAGATACTTATCACTCACATTATCTTATGTATGTGTGCATGTATGTATGTATATATGAAAATGTTACTAATAAAATTAATTTGCAAAAATAGAAAAATGATAAGTCATAAGTAGATCATAATTATATATCAGAACTTCTAAGGATAAAGAGATAATTAAAAACTTTCTAGAAAATACATAGAAGTCTTGCAAATGATTTTGCATTAGTAAAACTACACTAGAGGACACTGGAAAATGGTTTCCAAGTTGTGAGGGAGGTAATTTTGATTAATCAATTTTATACCTTTAAAAGTTATCTTTCAAAGAGCCATGTAAAAAGAAATACATTTTCTGATGTGTGAAAAATCAAAGAAGGTTTCCTTCCCATGCATCATTTCTTAGGAAATCACCTCTGGCAAAAGACGGTGAACATCAAGAAGGCAGACACCGCAAATACAAGATATTTCATAAGTTAAATGTTATAATTCAGAATTTCCATGAAAATAAATTAGTCAATTCATCATATTTCAAATGCCATAAAGCAATCAGCTGAATTTGAAGAGGAAGAGAATAGGCTCCATAGGAATATCTTTAAAGAATTGTGCCATATTTTAAGAAATAGGTGAGATGAAAAAAGAGATGGGAGATGGGTGACAATGAGTAAATCAAGTAGTGGATAAATATTTTAAGAATATACAGAGATCCGATGGGGAATAAAGCTTAATGAAGCTTACCGGGTTCATTTTTTCTGCATCCATGCTTCTGCTTATAACATTACACCCCGCCTTTGGTTTTTACTTTTTCATGAATAGTTAATTCTTTTCTGAGCATCTCTTTTCTAATTTATCTCAATTTGGCTGTACAAGAAACATTAAAAAATGTGATTCTTTTCCATAGCCATGTAACATCAATACATATTCTGTATATGACTGAATCAATGGGTACTCAGTAGGTAATTGTTGTATGAATGAATTAATCCAACCATGAGAACCTAGAATAATATTATCTTACTGGAAATTCAAATCTGAATGATTAGTCAATAGCAAACCTAAGAGAATAAGCAAGAGTTGTTTTCTTAAACGATATAGATTATAGAGTGTGGAGAGAAAGAGAAAGAGACAAGGTAATTATGTTTTGCACTAAGAATTGATAGAATTCGGTATCAGTGATGGAAGTAGAGAAGTTTAGGGTAGAAAGAGCTGATTTGGAGTTTGGAAATAAAAGACTTTGATTTCATTGTAAGGTATATTTTAATAGAGAAATCGACAGTATGTCCACATAGAGATATTAATGTCATTATTTATTAACATAATTGTTCTTTTCCGAGTCTAGAAATATTGGAGATTCTTATAGATTTTTCTCTTTTAATGTGTTCCTGAAGCTCCATGGGATTGAAGTATTGCTGCCTAGGCATTTAACACAATGTATTAATTTTGATCTACTAAATAACAGATTTTTTGAGTACAAGACACTCTTTTCATTGTTTTATTTATAAAAGCCTCATAGATTTCCTGTTTTATTTTTTTTAACATATAAAAATATATGTTAAACTGAACAAACAGGTCCAGAAAGAAATAAATAGGTTTTTAGCCTGAGAATCCTTTTCAAATCAGAGTTTAAATCAAGTGATAGTTAACCCAAAGTCCTCAATTGTAGGCAAAGCTGATATTAATAGAGTGTAAGGAAGTATTCAGAGATGTAGAGACCTATGAAGAATTGACAAATGAAAAATACAGATTGATTCTGGTTTAAGGGAAAGTGCTATTGGAGTAGACCTAATTTTTTCAAATAGATAGTTATTGAGCAAATACTATACTGTTAATATGGATGTTTCTTTCAGAAGAAATTTAATAAGTATGCATATATAAATTAAGAAATTCCTGGATATGTCTTAATGTATTCACTCTCTCTTTCTAACTATTATAATACTCAGAATGTATAGAACATAATCTATTTTGTGTCACAATGCAAGTGCCTGTGATGTACACTTAATATATGCAAATGTAGAAGATCAAGTCTCTATCCTCAACAGACCTATACTTATCTATAACTACTCTACACTTCCTCTGTGCATTCCCTTCTAAGCCCTAGAATCTAGCAGGATTGCTTCTAACATTCAAGAAAGGCGAATTTCCTACATTGCTTTATGTAAACCCTGCAAAAATTCCACTTTTTAAATAAACTTTTATTCAGGTACTTAGAAGTTAATTTGTTCTTAATTGCTGATATAGTGTTTATACAATGAATATTTATTTTATATTATCTCTAGCAATAGAAATAAGTACAGTGACATGCAGACAAAAATGACAAAGTTATTAGTTAAATAGATTTATTGATAACTTGGGAGATAACTTTAATATACTTAAAATATATAATATATATATGATTCATAGTAGTTTTTATTCAAACTAATTTTTTAAATGTTATAAGAATCTAGAGGGTGAGTTTGCAGTTCTGCTGTGTTCTTTATAGCATTATGTAATGCTTATATGCCTGTTAAAATATTTTGAACTGTTTATAGTAAATGTAAAGGTACAATATAATATTTATTATCAACTCCTGCTTAAAATAGCACCTTATTAATCAAGGGGTTTGAAATGAAGCCTTAATATCCCAGACTGTTACTAAAAAAGGGTAGAAATATATAGAAAGTCAAATCAAAGTCCTAAAGTGAATTCTTTATGAAAGAGAACAGAAGCTTACAATGTAAATCATCAACTCAACTACATCTGATTGCTTTTGGGTATGTTTCATTGTTCAACTGTAATCAATATGACAATCCAAGTCAGATATTATAATAGCAATAACTTTGAAAAGTCTTTGAACATTTATTGCTCATCTTTCTTACATGTCATTTGATTTAGGCTGCTTCAAATATAAAATAATTTTAATAGAATGCAGTTACTGTGCTTGAAATTGTTAGCAGAGGCAATTAAAAGAAACGTCATTTTCTACTTGATGTTACTGACAGTATTTTATGCCTTGTAATAAGCCCAGAGGTAAATATACTTAGTAAAGGAAACTGCACTAATATTATATATTTTTTACTCTAAAACATAGTTATTTTTCATTAGCAAAATATACTTTCATAGGAAAGTACATGTACACACCTGCTTTTAGAGTTCCATAGATAAAAGAGAGCACAATTCCTAATTTCCCTGAATCATAGAGCAAGCAGATATGAGAAAAATGCCATTGGAATCAAAACTAAAAGTTTTGTGGGTTTTTTTTTTTTTTAACCAAAATCACAAGGTATATACCATACATGTCAACTTTCAAATCTGTTTCTTGAGACGTATTATATGACTTCCCTTTTCCAAGGTCTTTTTAATGGAAACTATATTGTTAATTGTAGCAACTTGGAAATGCTGTACCTGTCTTAAATTTTTCATAAAAGGCAGTAGTGATCTACAGATGAGTGTCAAAATCAATCTGGAAGGTGTCAGCATTTGAAAGGATTTTGTTTTCAATGTCAGAGTTGTCATGAGAACCCCTAATGAGTATAAAGAAACAAGATCAGTCAAGGGCAATATTTATCTTTTTCTTATTCCTTATATTTGTTTCATCTTTTTTATTTCTTATCATCCCTGTTCTTTGAAGGGTAACCAGGAAAATTAGATGAAAAAAAATTGAAGAACTTAGGGGATCAGATAGGAACTGGGGAACTTGGGACAGTAAAAGTTGAACAAAACCAAGGCTACTGGAGTATGCAATTTATTAGCCCCCAATATGTCTAATATAAATGTTGGAGACATATTTTCAACATGAGAGCTATTATGGGTACTTAGTCAAAATAGGAAAGAAAGCAAAATTGTGTTATTCTCTTTCATACATCTTCTCCTATGTCCCCAATCTACACACCCCACCCCACCCCCAAAAATCCAGAATTCTCTACAAGCTGATCTTTATTTTACAGTGAGACCCAATATTTAGCCTATATCCATTTATTCATTGTTTTAAAAACATAATTTTAATAGAAGGTCTAATTTGTTTAGATGTTATACTTATTCTCAGAAGTATAAAATGTAGTTGAGATGACTGGAGATAAAAAAAATTAGTAGAATTAGGAGATAAAAGTGAAAGAAAGAAAGAAAATCATATAGAAGATGATAAAAAGGAGAATAAGATGATCTTTCAAATGAGTGAAGTGTAAAATGAATACAATGAGTTCAAAAGCCAGAGGAATTAGCAGGTTAGAAGATGCAATTCAAGACATATACTTTGAATGTAATATTGCACATGACAAGAATAGATTAGAAAATTAAAAAGAAAGTTATTGCCTTCAACGAATTACAATATAATAGCAAAGACATATCTTCATGTTATTTAGTACATGGTCAGATGTTAGCCAGTCAGAGACTGAGCTCCTCAGAAAGCAATGCTGAGACCTGTGCACATAAAGGAAGATTCTCTGGGTAATCCTACCTTTAGGAAGCTAAGGAAGCAAAGGGAAAAGTAGGTGTAGGAAAAGTTTGGGTCTCCAAACAAAGTTGGAGACCCAAGAGAGTCAATGATTTAGCTCCAATTTAAGTCAAGAATTTTCAGTAAAAATGTCACAAGCTTCTTTATATTTTTAAAAGATGATTTAGCCAACTGCATATAAAGTAGACAGTGATTGTGGGACTAAGAAGAAAGGGGATAGAAGAGTCGTGAAATTATTGCCACAGTCAGAGTAAGAGATAATGGTGGTTTTACTGCTTTGGTCATGGATGATTGTAAGATACATTCCGGATGCATTTGGAGGTAGAACCACCGGCAGTTATTGGTGGAATGATGGAGTAATGAGAAAGCAGGGTCAAGAAAAATTTGCTTTAAGACCTGAGCAACCAGAAAAATGAAATTGATATTACCAAATGTGAAAAGAATGGGTCAAAAGTGTGTTATGAGAAAGAACAGAATTTTCAT
>NW_011888835.1:3779957-3783603 GCF_000151845.1 Pteropus vampyrus
CAAAGTTGGAGACCCAAGAGAGTCAATGATTTAGCTCCAATTTAAGTCAAGAATTTTCAGTAAAAATGTCACAAGCTTCTTTATATTTTTAAAAGATGATTTAGCCAACTGCATATAAAGTAGACAGTGATTGTGGGACTAAGAAGAAAGGGGATAGAAGAGTCGTGAAATTATTGCCACAGTCAGAGTAAGAGATAATGGTGGTTTTACTGCTTTGGTCATGGATGATTGTAAGATACATTCCGGATGCATTTGGAGGTAGAACCACCGGCAGTTATTGGTGGAATGATGGAGTAATGAGAAAGCAGGGTCAAGAAAAATTTGCTTTAAGACCTGAGCAACCAGAAAAATGAAATTGATATTACCAAATGTGAAAAGAATGGGTCAAAAGTGTGTTATGAGAAAGAACAGAATTTTCATGTAGGAATAATAGAAATAAAGAGTTATGTTTAGCACAATTTAAGTTTGAAATAATTTGTAGACATCCATGTAAAGACATTGAGTCAATAATAGTATAGAGTGTGGATTTCAGAGATGTCAAGATTGGAGTTATACATTTGGGAAGAGGTCAGAATACAATGGTATTTAAGGCCATTTACTGCATGAAGTCTCCTTGAGAGGGAACATAAATAGACATGAGAAGCTACCCAAGAGCTGAGTGCAGTTTAGTGATCTGAAATCCAAAGGAGTGATTCTAAAGGCATTCAATGTAGAAGCAGAATTGGTAGAAAATTATATTTCGGAAGCCAAATACGAACATGTTTCAGAAGACATGAGCTGCTTTTTCTGCAAATACTGCTCAATTGAATAAGGTGAAGAAAAAGAATTGTCTTTGGATTTGGTAATATGAAGATCATTGATGTTTCTGAAAAGCTGAAATTCAGAGGAATGTTCGGTGTCAAAAAAATGTGTGTTCATAGAAAAAAAAAGCAGGAAATGGAGATGATACGTTTTAACTCTCTGGAAATAGAGAAATAAGATTGTAGCTGGGGATGCTCAAAGACAAAAAAAAAAATCTCTGCTTATGTAGCAGAACTTAAGAAATGAGACATATTTACAAATAGTCAAGTATTGCACTATTAGAGTATGGTATATAGAATAATAGAAAACTATGGGAACAGCTCTCTGAAAGCACACATTTAAAAACAATAATGATGAAACAACTAATTGAACAGTTTACAATTCAATAGTGCTGACAAATTTGCACAGGGGACCTGACACTTGAACTGGGATTTTGAAGAATGGAACTGAATTTTCAAACATTTTTTCCAATATTTTTTACCCAAATTTACTTTTTGAATAAATTGGAGAATGACTTCTATTCTTTTCATAAGCCGAATCCTTCCATTAGATTTACATGCTTGCAAGAATGCTGACAATTATCTGTCTTGTAATTCTCTAAAAGTAGTCTTTGAAAAAACATATTGGGATAGTTTCATCATTTTGGCAAAATAATTCATTTAATTCTCAGCTTTAATTTGAAGTTCAATACAGAAGCCATTTTAAAGGGCAATTCATCTTAACTCGCAAAGTTAGATCGTTGGAAATAGATCTTGGTTAGACAAAGCAAATGCCAAAGCAAATAGAAATTACCACATTGAAAGCAAAATTCTTTATTTATTTATATGTAAATCGAACTCCCCTCCTTGTCCAAATAGCTATGTATGACTAATCAAATGATAAATAGGTATTTATATATGCCCAAATTTCTAACCTTCCTTATATATGACTCAAAGTTTTTTTATCCTCTGATAAAATATTTTTACTTTACAATTCTCATAAAGGCTCTTTTTGTTTCATATTTGGATTATATAATACTAATCATTATTAATATAATACCTTCATATTTCATATCTGTATATTGTTTAGAGAAAGCCAAATAAAATCAATATTTGTAGTCACAGAAGAATAGAAGTTTCAACTTACTTCTCTGTTATTTTATGATTGTTTTCATTGTTTCTTACACTTGTCTCTTTTATACTAGACCATTAATTTTTAAAAATTTGTTTATTTTAATTAGTTTCAAGTATACAGTATATTGGTTAGACATCTATATAGTTTGTAAAACAATCCCCTCAATTGCTCTCTCCATCCCCTGACCCTCTACCCAGCCACCATATTAATGCTAACTGCATTCCCTATGCTGTGCTCCCCATCTTCATGACCATCCATCAGCTATAATTTGACTTCTTTAACCTTTCATCCCATTCTCCTAGCCCCCAAACACCCTTTCCCCTCTGTTCTTTGTCAAATTGTCCATTATATTTGTGAGTCTGTTTTTGATTAGTTTGTTCTTTTTATTCATTAGATTACGCATATAAGTGAAATTATAATAGTGTTTATCTTTCTCTGTCTGACTTAAATACCTTCTAGGTCCATCAAAGCAATATCTTTTTCCATCCCCTTCCTTTTAGTCTGTGTGTGTCTTTTAATCTGAAGTGAGTCTCTTGTAGGCAGCCTTTATAGTGGTCTTGTTTTCTTATCCTTTCAGCGACTCTATCTTTTGGTTGGAGTACTTAATTCTTTTCCATGTGAGGTATTTATTGATAGGAATGTAGTTGTTACCATTTTTTATTCTTGTTTTTGATATGTTTTTTATTCTTAAAGAAGTCCCTCCATCATGTCTTTTAATATTAGCTTGGTGGTGATAAATTCCTTTAGCTTATTTTTGTCTGGGAAGCTTGTTATCTGTCTTTCATCTCTAAATGATAGCTTTGCTGGGTAAAGTATCCTTAGTTGTAGATCCTGGTTCTTCATCATGTCAAATATTTTTTGGCAAACCCTTCTGTCCTGCATAGTTTCTTTTGAGAAATCAGCTACAAGTCTTATGGGTGTTCCTTTACAAGTAACTATCTGTTTTTCTCTTGCTGCTTTTAATATTCTTTCTTTGTATTTAACCTTTGGCATTTTAATTATGATGTGTCTTGGTGCAGGCCTCTTTGGATCCCTGGTTTTTGGGATTCTCTGAGCTTCCTGGGGTTTTATGTCCATTTCCTTTACCAGGTTAGGGAAGTTTTCCATCATTATTTCTTCAAATAGCTGTTCAACATCTTGATTTTCTTCAAGTACACCAATCAGAAGGATATTTGGATCCTTAATAGTGTCTCATATACTCCTTAAATTATTTTTATAGTCTTGGCATCTTTTTTCTTGGCATTGTGATTGAGTGTCCTTGGCTTTCCCATCCTCTAGATAGGTCATTCGATCCATTTCTTTATCCACTTACTTTATTCTTTTGTTTATTTCATTTAATATACTTCTCATCTCAGATAATGTCTTCTTCATTTCAGACTGGTTCTCTTTTATAATTTCCATTTCCATTATTGTTTTTTATCTCTTTGTTTAAGTTCTCACTGAATTTATCTACACTTTCCAAAAGTTCATCGAGCATCTTTATAACCAGTGTTTTGAACTCCACATCTATTAGATTACTTGACTCCATTATATCTGGATCTCTGTTTTGTTCTCTCATGTGGTTTCTGCTTCTTTGTCTTCCCATTTTGACTGACTTTCTGTGTCTGTTTCTATGTACTAAGCAAAACTCCTAAGTCTCCCAGTCTTATTAGTGTGGATTTGTGAAGTAGGTGTCCAGTGACACAGTCCTGAGAGGGGTTCGGCTGCAGGCCAAATTTAGACCAAGCCTCTA
>NW_011888835.1:3783653-3786603 GCF_000151845.1 Pteropus vampyrus
CCCTCTGGGGCCACCTGTTAAGATTCAGCAAGCAAACCACAGATGCTGCGCTTATAATTTCCTCAAAAGGCCACATCAGAAACTGAGGCCAGCTGCCTCCAGTGTGAGTCTAGGCGCTGCTCAGCAAGGAGCACCTGACTCACTGAGGATATACTTGGATGTGGCTTGGGTGGAGCTGTGAGTTGGGGGAGGCGGGGTTTCAGAGAATTGTATGGGAGGAGCGACCTCTGTTATCCAGTTTGATGATGTCTCAGCTATGGCTGCGCTATGTCTTTCACTGGGAGTGGGGAGGGCTCAACAGGGAACAATGGATACCGCCGGCACTTCTGTACAGATCAAGTCTCGCATGGGTCCTCAGTCTGACAATGTCTCCCTGTAAGTCTCTGATGCTCCCTGCGCACAGTCGAATGGGCACTGGTGCTCAGAGCGAGCAGGTCCATCATCGCAAAATTTCGCTTGTGGCCGCAGCCCCTTTAAGAGGCGTCTGCCGCTGCCAAAACCTCCGTGTCGCTCAGCCACTTGGACCGGGCAGCCCCGCGACCTCACCCCATCCTACCTTCTTCCATTGCAGGGTGATTTCTTGGATTTCTTGGATTTCTTGGATTTCTCCCTAGTTTTATGGCTTGTTCATCTACATTCCAAGTGATTTTTTCTTGCTGCTGTTCCTTGTTTCCATCACTACTTTGATTTGGTCACCAGAGGGATGACCAGAGCTTCTAGGCCATTAAAATTTTCTCCACATAGTAAGCAACAAGAGTTCACATTGCACAATGAGCTATGATATATTATATTATATAATATAATATAATATAATATTATATTATATTATATTATATTATATTATATTATATTATAAATTATATTATATTATATTATAGAAAAGATCATATGAAAAACGTATGTATGCTTTAAAAACAGTAATAAAACAAAAATGAAACAAAATGTCTCCTTCCAGGCCAAGATATAGGAAGAGTATTGATAACAATGTCCAAGGCCTGCCATGTGCCTCTCCCAATGGCACCCTTCCCTCCTTTCTCAGGAGTAACCACAACACCTAATTTATATTAATTATATTCTTTTTTTCTATATCATTTTTAAATTACATATGTTGTTTCAGTAAGGTTTCAAATAGGAAAAGAAAACCACTATGAATCTTACGGAATATGAATTCTATTGTAGGAATTAGACTTTACACAATTGTGGAAGGAGATAAGGAAAGAGAAGCCCAAAAAGGCTCAGAAAATATCACTAAACATACATACCCAATATTGTTAACTCCTCAGAGTTTACAGGAAGTCAGGCAGGTCCAGCTATTAGAGTGGCTGCGTGAAGAGGCCTGGTGTAAAAGTCAAGGCCAAGTTACTGGCTCTTGGGACTAGTGCCTCTGTGAGTTTGCAGCCAGGCATCTGGGGTGGGCTTCGTCTTACCATTGGTCAGTAGGGCTGGAAGTTGAAAAGGAAATCTTGCCAGCAACTCTGTTTTTGTCCCTCGCTACCTCAACTCAGAATTATTGGTTCCTGCTGCATTTTAAACCTCATGAAAAGTTCCAGTGTAGCTCACATTAACCAGGAACCACACAAGGAGAACTATCTGGGAAATGTGATTCCATCTTTGAACATGGTGAGATGTCTTTTTTGTTTGTATATCAATTTGAATGTTTACTGGATTGTTGGTCAAGTACTAACGGTCTCGAATTATGATGCTTTGACTTACAGTTTTTTAACGTTAAGATGATGCAAAAGTAATACGCATTCTGTAGAAACCATATTTCAAATTTTGAATTTTGATCTTTTCCCAAGCTACTCTCTTGTTATGCTTGGCAGAGGCAGCAAGCCACACAGTCCCAGTAAGCCACGCGATCGTGGGGGTAAAACCCTGGTACTCTACAGTGTGTTCACTGTGCGAGATGATTTCTGAGCACATTTAAGGTAGGCTAGGCTAATCTGTGATGTTGAGTAGATTAGGTAAATAATTGCATTTTCAACTTACATTATTTTCAACTTAAGATGGATTTATCAGGACATAACCTCGCAGCAAGTCGAGGAGCATCTGTAAACATATTAGAAAATGATTTTATGAGATACAGTTTATTGCCCAATATCAGTCAACTTTTATAATAGTTGCATATGAACTTTCAAAAATAAAATAGAAAATAAAATAAATTTGCTCTTGTCGTGTTACCAGTTCTATAAGTCATTTAGATCAATTCGTTGATACTATTATTCACATTTCTATACTTTCACTGATTTTATTTTGCGCGTGTTTGGAGGGGTCAGTTTGTTCTATCTGTTATTAAGAACAGACCTTTGAACAATGCTGGGGTTAGGCAAACATTCTAAATATTGTTTTACATATAGTCTACACTAATATCATTTATGAGATATTTTAAATGATTTTTTATACTGTCTTTATAGTCTACTATGTAGTTCACACTTAAATACACTTCAGTGTAGACTAGCCCCGTTTCAAGTGCTTCATAGCCACATGCGGCTGGTGGCTACTGTGTTGGACATCCAGGACTAGACCTTGCTATTTAAAGTGTGATCAGAAACAGCAGCAGGAGCACCTCTCCAGGATCTTATTTGAAACACAGAATATTAGGCCAGTGCCTGAACCTCTTGGGTCAATATTTGTAGTATAACAAGATCTTCAGGTGATTCATGTGCTCAGTAATCTTCCAGAAGTCCTGGATTAAGAAAATTACACATTAATCACTTTTAACCATCAAAATGTCCAGTTTTCTTATTATATAAATAAGAAAACTGGAAATGTCCAGTTTTCTTATTATATAAATAAGAAAACTGGAAATGAACTTTGCTATAGATCTAACTGGGGGAAAAAAACTACATTTATCTATAAATCATTTGAACCCAAAGGGTGAAATGAATATACAGATGTTAACAAAAAATGCTTTCAGAAAGAACTTATAAGAATATATTTAATTTTAATA
>NW_011888835.1:3787738-3856502 GCF_000151845.1 Pteropus vampyrus
GAATAATATTTCATTGCCTAGATATAAAAGTTTATTCATCCATTCATCTACTGAGGAACATATTTGTTGCTTCCAATTTTCAGCCATTATAAATAAAGATACTCTAAACATCTGTGTGCAGGTTAAGTGTACTTAAGTTTACAATTACATCAGGTAAAAACCAAGGAATGTGGCTGCTGGATTATGTAGTAACAATATGTTGACTTTTGTAAGGAAGCTTTAAATTGTCTTGCAAAGGAACTATACGATTTGGCATTCCCACTAGCAATATATGAGAGTATCTGTAGCTCCACCTCCTTGTCAGCATTTAGTGTTGTCAGTATTTAAGATTTGGGCCATTTTAATAGGTGCAGAGTGGTACTTCATTTTTGTTTTAGTTTGCATTTTCCTGATGACCTGTCAAGTGGGGCATCTTTTCATAAGCGTGTTTGCCATCTGTATATCTTCTCTGGTGAAGCGTATACTAAAGTCTTTGGCCTATTTTTTAATCAGCGTGTTTACTAATTGTTGAGTTGTAATAGTTCTTGATATACATTTCATAACAATCCTTTATCAGTCCTTTTGCAAATTATTTTCCTCCTGTTTATGGCTTGTCTTCTCATTGTCTTGATATTGTCTCTCACAGAGCAGAAGTTTTTAATTTTACTAAAATCCAGTTTATCAATTGTTTCTTTCACGGATTGTGTCTCACCTGCTGTATGTAAAATGGCATCATCATACCAAGTGCAGTTAAGAAGGTATGGCCAAAGGGCTCGGGGATGGAGAGTATGTAGGAAGCTGCATTTTCCCTGCTGGAATGATTAACGTTTGGGAAATCTGACTCAGAACACTGAGGAGACAATAATATTTTAAACAAAAGTTTATCTATTCTGTACTTAATTTTTCATCTATATATGAAACTTTTATAAATACCTATTTTTATTCAGTTCTAAAACTCAATATCCCCCTATTTTATCATACCATCATATGATTGATAATGATTTAAATTAATAATATGTATTTCACATTGCTTTTCTTCCCCAATTCTTAAAGCATTCTAAGATTTTTTTATTAAATGACAATGCATATAATGGGGTATTTTAAGCTTCTCAGTTATATGAAGGCGACTTTGGAACATTATTCTTATCACTATGTATTTTGATTAAATCCCAAGTTTGAAAATGGAATTGCTACCTGACAATTTAAATGCAAAGAATGCATTAAATGCATACTTATGTTCTGTCAGAATGTTTTTACAAAATAACTACCTTTTACAAAAATCGAACATTTCCTTGATATTGCTTTTTTTGGATTCCTAAGACATACAATGGAAAAGCTCTTTTTGGAAATGCAGATTATTACTAAAATGAAGGGGTGATGGTAACTGGTTAGGTTGTTTAAGTATAAATGAATATTCTGGATCTCTAATAATTAAAAATTCTAGAATAATATTTTTGATAGCCATGATCCATAACTTTTAGACATATATTCTGCAATAAGGACAGGTGGTCCAAATTCAGTGCACATTGATACAGTTAAGAAATTGGCCATAAAATGAATTAGCTCTCCTATGGTAAATAAAAACCAAACTGCATTCTGAGAAATGTGGGCTATAGCACTTTGATAAATTGGTAAATTTATACTGACATTTGCTAATGGATAGATTTTCATCAGGAAATGTTCACCTATAGCTGGTAGATAACCCTCATTATAGTGAATATTAATGGATTTTCTTTTATGACATAATAAAAGTCTTATTTACTTGACATTGTCCACTGAATCTATATTTCACATTTTAACATCAGGTCTTGTCAAGTAATGAAAGTGATATATAGAAATTTGGTATAGATATGCACTTTAGAAATATAATACGACAATTGGAACAGAGGTCAAACTCATGAAACTCCTCTAAAAAAAAACATGTCAATCATCAGACAGCAGTATAAGGACCCATTTCTGAAATGCATATGGAGGCTAGACAACCTGGAATCAGGATTTTGAGAAGACCCTTTCTATATCAGCAGTAAGAATAGAGGTTGATTTAGAAACAATCATTTTCTTAAAGAGCCTACAAACTGGGCACCAGGGACTACAGAATGAACAGTGAGGGGCAGGGAACAGGTGTGTAGAGGTTGTCATTCAATCAAGCAAAACGTAGCAGCTGCAGAATTAATTCCTAGATTAAGAGTTGCTTTCAATGAGTATAAAGTTCCAGTTATGCAGATGAATAACTTCTAGAGATCTGCTGTGCAAAACTGTGCAATAATTAATACTGTATTATACAAAAACAATTTTTAAAGAGTAGATATCATGTTAAGAATTCTTACTACAATTAAGTAAAAATGTTTATTGAGTTCATCTGCTGGAAACATTGCCTGGCATCTACTGAATACCTTTTACTCTACTTACAGAGCAATTAGCAGAGACCTGTTCCAACAAAAATGATGATGATGTTAATGATGATGTTTATTGAATGCCTACAGTATATATTGAATGAGCAGTATAAATACATTATGTTTCCATGTATATGCATTTTATTTATTTATACATGTTTATATTTACATATGTATTTAATTTTCATGAAAAGCTAATGCAATATGCAATGTTATTTCATTTTATAAATCAGCACATTGACTCATCAAAATTTAAGTTGAACAGTTATAAGTGGTTGAGTCCATCTTTAACTCAAAAAGACAGTATGAACTAATGATTTCACTCATAACCACTAAGCTGTAATTAAGTAAATCAAGGATTCTTAGGGCATGGTAGTATGAGTGTAGACAGAAATTCCTTCTCTATCAGTCATTCTATTTTCTTAGTCCCTACCATCATCCTGCATACATCAAAATAACATAATTTTTTTAAATAAAATAAACTAAGAAAAATAATTAAACTTGCCAAAGACAAAAATCTCAAAATTGACCTTATCTTTTCGCATGTCAGCCACTCAGAATATTTGCACAAGTACTTACTTCATTATTAAAGATAAATAAGCAACCAAACATCACCAAAAATGCTATGAAACTAGTATCATTAAAGGCAAAACTAGCATTTAAATCAAAAAGAGGCCATGTGAAAAAAAAAAGTATATAAGGAAATGTATGAGAAAATATTTTTTAGTAGAAAACATTGATATTCTATATCGATAGTTTTATATTTATATTTGTATATTTTTTAAAAGTGTAACCATGCTAGAGGGTATAAAAATCACACTGTAACAAAACTATGAAATGAGAGGGAAATCAAGAATTATTAATTAAAGATGACAATCATTATTTCAAAACATTTGACTTTAGACTAGAATTGAGATATTGAATGGTAGCTGCAGGTGAGGTTGAGTTTTTATATCTTACTGAAGGTTTGTGAGTTTATGTCTCCACCTCCTTGTCAGCATTTAGTGTTGTCAGTATTTAAGATTTGGGCCATTTTAATAGGTGCAGAGTGGTACTACATTTTTGTTTTAGTTTGCATTTTCCTGATGACCTGTCAAGTGGGGCATCTTTTCATAAGCGTGTTTGCCATCTGTATATCTTCTCTGGTGAAGCGTATACTAAAGTCTTTGGCCTATTTTTTAATCAGCGTGTTTACTAATTGTTGAGTTGTAATAGTTCTTGATATACATTTCATAACAATCCTTTATCAGTCCTTTTGCAAATTATTTTCCTCCTGTTTATGGCTTGTCTTCTCATTGTCTTGATATTGTCTCTCACAGAGCAGAAGATTTTAATTTTACTAAAATCCAGTTTATCAATTGTTTCTTTCACGGATTGTGTCTCACCTGCTGTATGTAAAATGGCATCATCATACCAAGTGCAGGTAAGAAGGTATGGCCAAAGGGCTCGGGGATGGAGAGTATGTAGGAAGCTGCATTTCCCTGCTGGAATGATTAACGTTTGGGAAATCTGACTCAGAACACTGAGGAGACAATAATATTTTAAACAAAAGTTTATCTATTCTGTACTTAATTTTTCATCTATAAATGAAACTTTTATAAATACCTATTTTTATTCAGTTCTAAAACTCAATATCCCCCTATTTTATCATACCATCATATGATTGATAATGATTTAAATTAATAATATGTATTTCACATTGCTTTTCTTCCCCAATTCTTAAAGCATTCTAAGATTTTTTTATTAAATGACAATGCATATAATGGGGTATTTTAAGCTTCTCAGTTATATGAAGGCGACTTTGGAACATTATTCTTATCACTATGTATTTTGATTAAATCCCAAGTTTGAAAATGGAATTGCTACCTGACAATTTAAATGCAAAGAATGCATTAAATGCATACTTATGTTCTGTCAGAATGTTTTTACAAAATAACTACCTTTTACAAAAATCGAACATTTCCTTGATATTGCTTTTTTGGATTCCTAAGACATACAATGGAAAAGCTCTTTTTGGAAATGCAGATTATTACTAAAATGAAGGGGTGATGGTAACTGGTTAGGTTGTTTAAGTATAAATGAATATTCTGGATCTCTAATAATTAAAAATTCTAGAATAATATTTTTGATAGCCATGATCCATAACTTTTAGACATATATTCTGCAATAAGGACAGGTGGTCCAAATTCAGTGCACATTGATACAGTTAAGAAATTGGCCATAAAATGAATTAGCTCTCCTATGGTAAATAAAAACCAAACTGCATTCTGAGAAATGTGGGCTATAGCACTTTGATAAATTGGTAAATTTATACTGACATTTGCTAATGGATAGATTTTCATCAGGAAATGTTCACCTATAGCTGGTAGATAACCCTCATTATAGTGAATATTAATGGATTTTCTTTTATGACATAATAAAAGTCTTATTTACTTGACATTGTCCACTGAATCTATATTTCACATTTTAACATCAGGTCTTGTCAAGTAATGAAAGTGATATATAGAAATTTGGTATAGATATGCACTTTAGAAATATAATACGACAATTGGAACAGAGGTCAAACTCATGAAACTCCTCTAAAAAAAAACATGTCAATCATCAGACAGCAGTATAAGGACCCATTTCTGAAATGCATATGGAGGCTAGACAACCTGGAATCAGGATTTTGAGAAGACCCTTTCTATATCAGCAGTAAGAATAGAGGTTGATTTAGAAACAATCATTTTCTTAAAGAGCCTACAAACTGGGCACCAGGGACTACAGAATGAACAGTGAGGGGCAGGGAACAGGTGTGTAGAGGTTGTCATTCAATCAAGCAAAACGTAGCAGCTGCAGAATTAATTCCTAGATTAAGAGTTGCTTTCAATGAGTATAAAGTTCCAGTTATGCAGATGAATAACTTCTAGAGATCTGCTGTGCAAAACTGTGCAATAATTAATACTGTATTATACAAAAACAATTTTTAAAGAGTAGATATCATGTTAAGAATTCTTACTACAATTAAATAAAAATGTTTATTGAGTTCATCTGCTGGAAACATTGCCTGGCATCTACTGAATACCTTTTACTCTACTTACAGAGCAATTAGCAGAGACCTGTTCCAACAAAAATGATGATGATGTTAATGATGATGTTTATTGAATGCCTACAGTATATATTGAATGAGCAGTATAAATACATTATGTTTCCATGTATATGCATTTTATTCATTTATACATGTTTATATTTACATATGTATTTAATTTTCATGAAAAGCTAATGCAATATGCAATGTTATTTCATTTTATAAATCAGCACATTGACTCATCAAAATTTAAGTTGAACAGCTATAAGTGGTTGAGTCCATCTTTAACTCAAAAAGACAGTATGAACTAATGATTTCACTCATAACCACTAAGCTGTAATTAAGCAAATCAAGGATTCTTAGGGCATGGTTGTATGAGTGTAGACAGAAATTCCTTCTCTATCAGTCATTCTATTTTCTTAGTCCCTACCATCATCCTGCATACATCAAAATAACATAAATTTTTTAAATAAAATAAACTAAGAAAAATAATTAAACTTGCCAAAGACAAAAATCTCAAAATTGACCTTATCTTTTCGCATGTCAGCCACTCAGAATATTTGCACAAGTACTTACTTCATTATTAAAGATAAATAAGCAACCAAACATCACCAAAAATGCTATGAAACTAGTATCATTAAAGGCAAAACTAGCATTTAAATCAAAAAGAGGCCATGTGAAAAAAAAAAGTATATAAGGAAATGTATGAGAAAATATTTTTTAGTAGAAAACATTGATATTCTATATCAATAGTTTTATATTTATATTTGTATATTTTTTAAAAGTGTAACCATGCTAGAGGGTATAAAAATGACACTGTAACAAAACTATGAAATGAGAGGGAAATCAAGAATTATTAATTAAAGATGACAATCATTATTTCAAAACATTTGACTTTAGACTAGAATTGAGATATTGAATGGTAGCTGCAGGTGAGGTTGAGCTTTTATATCTTACTGAAGGTTTGTGAGTTTATGTGTATTTTATTAAAAGATAGAAGAAACAAATATGTTTAAATTTTAATGCTAAAAAATAAAAGAGGAGGTGAAAAAAAGAAACAATAGGAAAATAAGCTAATAATGGTTCAAATAAGTAAAACCGAGTAAAAATCTTCCTATGTATAATAATGTAATAAATACTTCCCAAATAACCTTCATGTCCATGATTTATACTATAGTGATGCCTAGACTCTCATTAGTAAGAACAGGAAAATTAAATTCCCTTACTTTTCATATGTATTGACAAAAATACTTATTTATTGCATGAGCCTCTCTATAAAACCATACTCAATGTGGCTAGTATTTTTACCCAGTATGACTCATCAAAATATTTTCACAAATTTTTCACAAAATAAGATAGTTCTTTCCACTTATGAAATTCTTGTGGCAACTATTAAAATTATGGACTAGTTCATATATATATGACTTACAATGAAATTTTTGTAATTTGAAGGAAAAAAAGACTGTTCTGCTTATCACTTTATATCCAGTGCCTAGAAGAGTCCTGTAGACAGGCAATTAATGAACGTTGTAAAATAAATTAATAAAATAACACAGTATTTATGAAAAGGAAAACAGACAACATGGACATTTTTCTAAATTTATTTTTATTTTGATTACAATACCAATAAAAATTCGAAATGTACATTTAGAAACAATAATTCTGAATTTCATATTGAAATAAATAAGTATTGAATACATAAGCAGAAAAATATTAAAACATTTTAAGTTCTAAAAATTTAAACTGGATAGATACAGTGGTAGCTCAGTGGAAAAGAATAAACATAGCACCGTACCTCTGTATTTGTGTGTGTGCATGTGCATTACATATGTATGATATGCAAGAAGGTATAGAAATTTTAAACAAGATTATGTAATACACAAAATCATGGGAAGGTGAAAGGATTTTGAAATATATTTCATAGGAAAATAAATTGTACTTTTAATTCATATCCATAGGCAAAATATAAGAAAATTGTTTTAATGTAAAGGAAAAAGATAAGAATTTGAAGAAAATATTGATGCATGTTTGTCATTTAAAGAATATATTATAAAATTCTATGCAACTAAACATTTGAAAGTATAAATTAAATGATTGATAGATTTTATTTTATTTGGACCAAAAATTAAATCATTCTTAGAACACAAGTAACATAAAGGTAAAATTATGTTGAAATTTAAGGTCAAACACTAGAAATCCTGAGATTTTATTAGGTGGATGCTATCATTAAAGCTATAGAAATCTTTGTATTTTATGTTTTTCAACCTTCCTAATTCACTAAATACCTCTGTTGTGTACATTATTGCTCTTCATATTATTAACAAGGCAACAGAATGATAAATTACCTTTGCCTTCTGGTCGAAAACCAGTCATAACTATGTAAAAGCTAGCAGTTTTCTCCTGGTTCATTGAGTAGTGTTCCATTATCAAAAAGTACATCATCCAATGAAGATGGCAGAGAAACAAAATTTATACACACACACACACACACACACACACACACACACACACACATATATGTATATATGTATTCCATCTGACCCAATGATTTCTATTCTGAGAAATTCATATCAAAGAAGCTTAAATCTGCTTGGTGAATGTTGGCAAAAAGACCCCAAAAACCTATATTTTATTATTATTATTACTTTTCTTCATTAAATGAATTGACATTTATTTTAGGTTCAAACTAACTGCGAAATTAATTAAAAACTAAATCACCCATGGAAATGCAGGCAAGTGAAAAGAACGTTTGAAACCCCAAAAATATATTCCTAGCTCTATTAAATCAGGTTAGAGTTAAAAGTTGTATTTTATAGTCAGAATAACCCTCCATTTCTGACCTTAAAATAATGTCTGAAATATTTTATTGAGAAAAAAAATCTCTTTATATATTCAAAATCGTAATTGTTTATCATGAGCTAAATTGAAATCCCAAATTTAACATGGAGCACAAATAATTAAATTCCATTTTGAAGTGGTTAATCTACTTAGAGGGATCAATTACTAAACAAAAAGGAAAGCCTGGAATGCAGAGAAAATATCTGATTTGGGAATTATTCAACTATATACATATTTAAGCCATATAAATGAGAGAGATCACTTAGGGAGGAAACGTATTCAAAGGAAAATGGTTAAGCACTAAAATTTAGAGGCCAGTTAGAACATGAGCTTGTAGCATAGGAAAGAGGGGGCCTGAGGAGTAACCAGATAACAAAAAACCATGGGGTACCTGAAGGCAAGAGAAGATAATTATCTTAGAGGAAGAAAAGGTCAACCATGCCACCTGATGCTGAAAGGTTTAGGAGAAAAAGAACATTTTCATTGTATTGTAAAATTGAAATCATGTGCACATAGACAAGAGCAGTTTCTATGATATGTTCTGGGTGGAAACAACCATCCAGTGCAAATTATCTTTACTCTTCACATATCCTTTACTCTTACATCCAAGCACCAATCAATTCCTGCTGGACTTATCCCCTAACAAATATTAAATCTTTTGTTTCCTCTCTATCTCTGCTACCAGTGCCTTTGTTCAGATCCTTATAAAGCAGCTTCAAGATTATTCCAGCCCTTTCATGATTAATAATCCATGTTCCGTTTTTGTCTTTCTCTAACACATTCTTCAAATAATTATCAGTGATCGTTTGAATACTAACACACAGATGTATTCTAATATAATTATGCAACTATAATCAATGCCTACAAAATAAAATTCATGCTTCCTAATGTCAAATTGACAACATCTATGGTCTGGTCTTTCAAACTCCCCATCACCATTTCCTGCCTTAAATCTCATTGTCAAGTCAACCATTGCTTTATTTACACAACATGGTTTTTATCCTCGAGTTTTCTTAGTTTATGAAGACCTTTTACACACATTATCTTCACTTCTTTTATTCACCATTTATTTACCTTTTAAACTTGAACTAATGTTTAAAAAATTTACTTCTTTTGCTCATAAGTCAACCTTTCCTCAAACCTGCATCTATAGGATTTTTCTTTGATATTTTGTGTAGATCTCTGTCACAGAAATTAACAAATAATATGATTTTTAGTTTTCAGTTGTGTAATGCTTGATTTTTTTTTTTGATGATTAATTTTATTTGTCAACTAACTTGCCTAGGTCACATGACACCTAGAAGTCTGATTAAACATTATTGGGTGTGTTTTCAAGGGTTTTTGGGAAGAGATTAGCATTTGAATTGGTGTGCTAACTAAAGCAGATGGCCCTCTGCCAAGGGTGTGTGCATTATTCAATCCTTCCCAGTTCCAAAAAGAATAAAAATGCAGTGGAAGGGAGAATTTGCTTTCTGCTGACTGCTGATGGAACATTTATCTTCTCCTTCCCTTGGTACTCATCTGGGAATGGACTCTATACCAAGGGCTCTCTAGCTCTCAGGCCTTTGAACTACCCCACTGGCTCTCCTTGGTCTCCAGCCTGCAGACAGCTGGTGGGAGGACTTCTCAGCCTCCAAATCACATGAGCCAAGAAGTTATATTAAATCTCTTTATATATGTATATTTTATTGATTCTGCTTTTCTGCAGTCTGTCTTTCTCACTCCCTGAGCACAGGGACTACTCATCTGTATATCTTTAGTCATCAGTATAGTGCCAAACATATTAGAAAGTCAACAATTATTAGATGATAAATGAATAATATTTACCCTATTGGTGGATGGTGTATAATAAAAACCTAAAGACATTTTCTATGAGGGATGCTGAATATTATGGCTTAAAGAAAACAAAACAGAACAAACATGTTTCCTAATAAATTTATGGTATTTTTATATTAATGAAAATATAATTTGTTTTTGATGCTTATTTAATTTTTTTAATTTTCTCAAATTCTGTGTCCTTTTAGTGCTTTACACATATTTTGAGACAAATGCCTAGTCTTAAATAATTAGAAAAAAATTAAAACTTTAAAATATCTATCATTTCAGAAAGATATGAAAAGTACGCATTTCATTCTTTTCATATATAAAATAATATGACCCAATTTATCTGTATTCAGTAAATTCACTTCTAGATAATAAACAAAGAGAATGTGAATAGGTTTTCAAATGGTTTAATTTTAGATCTGAGTGATAATGGAATGAATAAAAATTGTATTTTTCTTTCTGTGGTTTTCTATCATGAAGTAGTTCCTTCTACTTTCAATTAAATCTAATTACTTATTTGACTAGTGTGAACGTCTGATGCAGTTTCTATTTCATTAAGGTGATTTCAATAAAATTTTGTAAAAAGTAGACTGTTTTGCCAAGCACAAAACTAACATTATATAGATAATTTCTATAAAGTCATTATTCAAAAGGAAATAAAAATTGCTTAGTTTATTCATGGCGTGTGTTTTTATTACAATGTAAGCTAACTTTATCTTTCAAACATTTAGAGGTTAATGGTCCTGGGAGTACGTATGGGAAGCATTATTCTGACAGTTTCAGAAGGCATGTAACTATTACTCCTTAGAACAAGATAAATAATAATAATAATGATGAAAATAAGTGCTGTTGTTTAATTTCCATAGCTTTCAGTATCAACTCAATTTTATTTTGTCAAAATTACCATGTGTCTAAATGGTTATTGCCTTCTTCATTTTACTGCACATAAGAAAGTGAGGAAACAAATTAGAAATAACAGTAATTAATAAAAATTGTTTATTATCAGGGCAGGAGTTGTTTTCCAGCCATATATATACAGCCATATATATATGTAGAATATGTATATGTAAAGTTTATAGTATCTCCTGGGTACACTAAAATTATTTTTTTAATATAAAGTATGCTTCACCTATATTCAAGAGAATTGTTTATAGAGACCAGAATTTCTCTTAAATGAAGAATAGTTTTAGAATTAATAGTCTAGGCATTTTCCAGCTAAGAAATTATTTTTTAGGCAAGATAAAGTTTCAAGATCATACAGAAAGGATCAGAAGTCCAAATGTATCACTTCATTACTACATGTTTTTGTTTCTTTAATGAGAATAGTCACATAAAATAATTTATGAAGAGATATATCTTTACTTATTTTGAGGGAGGGAATGAAAAGGTAAAATTGTTGGGACAAATAAGTGGGTACTTCATTATATAAAAAACTAACAAATTGTTTTCTAAGTGGCTGGCTATACCATGTTACATTTCTACCATTATTATATGAACATTCTAGTTGCTTCATATTTTCACCAACTCTTGGTATTGTCCCTTTTTAAAAATTTAAGACATTTTAGTGGCTTTGTAGTGGTATTTTCTTGTGACAGAAGTTTGCCTAAATATATAATAACATTGTGGGATTCGAATAAAATCATTCATGTCAGCTTTATCAATAGTAAACCTAAAACAGAAATAATTCAAATGTTATCAACAGTAAAATGTTTAGATAAATTGGAGTTCCTTTATATAAAAGGACAATATGCAGCAACAAAAATGAACAATAGCTAACCGAAAAAGAAAAGTGTTTGCCCACAGTAGCCAATTCGTAAGGATACCTGCTATATTTGTTTCAAAACATCATGTTCAAAGCAGAATAATTAAGACATTACTCCATCTGATAAAAATGGCTGATAAAAGCTTTTGATAAGAAATCTGTCATTTTCATCCTAATTTATCTGTAAGTAATACATTATTTTGCAGTTTTTTAAGTTACTTTAAAATGTGATTATCTCTAAGGAGAAAAGTGAGGTTAATTATAAAGATAGGCATGGGTGGTCACTTGGTTTTGATAATACCTATTTTGTAATATGGGTGAGTGTAGAGGTGTTCGTTTTGCAGCAATGCATTGAGTTCTTCATGTTTTTAGTTCAATGTTCTACATATATGTTAATGCAATTTAAAACATTCCAAAATAATAAAAAGTATTTTACACATATACCAAACTATTTTACACACACACAGTTATGTATACACATTCTTTGTTTATTACATTAAAAACATGTTCATCATCTATACTCTTTTTTCTTTTTATATACAATAGTATTTTTTAAATTATGCTATATTAGTTTATAATTATATACCTAGGTCATCTCATTAAAATAATTGTATATATTTTTAAGATTAAGAAAAGTGTCTTGAATTAAAAAGTATAATGTGTTAATCAGATTATTTATTCTGCATAAAATGCATTACTCATTGTGTTCCCAGATTGGTACATAATTAGTCATTCCTTTGTGAATATACCATGATTTATTTGCCAATATAAATAGCCTTGTATATATTGATCGGAAAGATAAATTCCCAGAAAGAAATTTCTCATAAAAATAAGCATTACAAATTTTGACAGACTGCAAAATTATCTTCTTACTCAATTAAACAAACATTAACTTCCATCAGTAATATAAATGAGTTACTGTTTGCAAACTGTCTCCTTAAACTAGATCATTAGCAAAGTGTATTTAAATCTAATAGGTAAAAATTGGTATCATTATGGTTTAAACATATGATCATTTTATTAATGCAGAGATTAGGCATATATTAGCACACTTAACTATTTTTTCAATAAATAGCCTGACACCTTTTCACATTAATTATTTTTCTTTTTTTTTTTTGCTCATTTTGTATGCAATGTTGAAAACATATGACCAAAAGTCACCATGAGCAATATTATGCAATTGTTTTTAACATTGCTACTTTAGTGACATAAGCATAATATTGATGCCAGATGTTATATTAAGATCTTAATACTATAATTCTTTTATGTTGGTTCTCAATTCTTCAGTGTGTGAAGACTATGCTATATATTTACACAGAACAAAGAATCAAATGGCAGTCAACACAATGGAATTCTTAATTCAAGGCACATGCTTCCTTGAATTAAGTTTTGTCACTGTACATCCTTGGATAAATAATCTAATTGAATTACTTGATGCTTACTATACCTAAATATGCAATTATTCTTAACATGCCTAATATATAATAATATTGCTATTGTAAATACTAGTGCTAATAATAATAAAAATAATAACAAAAATATCAGTTATTTAACAAGGTTTTTGAATCAGGTATAATTAATGTTATTAAGAAATGGATATAATAAAATTGCTACTGTTTAATTGCACAGAAGTGTTGAGAATGTTATATGTGAAACATAAAGATTAATAACAAAATTCTTTATACAAAAATATTAAAATAATTTTTAATACTGTTATAATGGAATACCATTTTCTTGCTTTCACATACCAAAATATTTTTAACCCTATTTGTTATTGAGTTTGTACATTATAATATTAAATACTGAGGAATGCAAAAAAGGTTTATCAAGAAAATTTTTATATTGCCTATTATCATACAATTAAACAATTACTTGAAATCTTTATGCATAAGTAAAGCTATAAAAATCATAAAACAGCAGGGATCAGAGCAGAATGCAATTTAGTCTTCATTTAGCAACAATAGACAAAATTTTTCTGTTAGTAATATCCAGATTTTTTGTACAAATCAGGGTATTTACTATACTGTGTAGTTCATAGTCAAATATAATGGCAGTTAAATGTAAGAAGTGAAATTTAATTTTTATAGTAAAATCTTATGTACATGGAACTATGCTCATTAGGAAGGAGAGAGGAGAGGTAGATAAGGTTGAAGGGAGTCAAATATACGGTGATGGAAGGAAATTTGACTGTGAGTGGTGAACACATAACACAATATACAGATGATGTATTATTGAATTATACACTTGAAACGTATATAATTTTGTTAAATAATGTCACTCCAATAAATTTAATTATAAAAAGAAAGCATATCCCCATTCTACCTTTCCTTAAAATTATCTAATTAAGCATCTTCACATTTCTCTCATAATTCAATGATTAGTAACTAGAATAATGTATGCTATAAATTTAAATCTGTATCCAAACTTTTTCAGGTCTATCCTAACTTATAAATATGTACTCATGCTTGCATTTAATTGAAAATATAATATATGTTACTAGTGTGTTTCTTATACCACAAATGAGATTATACTTTCACTAACAAAGAAGGTATTGTGTATGGCAGCATCTAAATAAAGTTTGCATTAAAATAAACAACACATTTCATGTTTCAGTTTTTGTTCCCATACAGTATTGCATTTGTTTAGAAATAACACTACCAAATACCACACCAATGGAACTCTAATCCCAATCTTTTTAAGTTCCAACATCAATGCCACCTTTTTCCAGCAAGCATCACCAGACATCATGGAGAGGCTAAGGATCCTCTGCTGTTTTTCCAAAGCACTTCATCATGACCGTTACTTGATCTCGCTTCTGTCATGGCACCTACTACACTGTATTATTATTTATCTCTGTGTCTTTTTTTTACTTATTGATAGACATTTTGTGTTGTTTCATTTTTTGACTATTACAAATAAAATTATATGAATATTTGTTCACAATATTCACATCTTGTAATTTCCATTTTTATCTTTTTAGATGTAGTGCCTATTTAAATACATCATATTTTTATTATACGGAAGGATATTAATTATTAATTCCATTTATTTATTAAATACAAACCTTTCAGATTATCTATGTCACCTTGTATGTTATTTGGGTGTTTGTGTCCTTCAAGGGATTGTTCATAATTTTCCTTTTTTACCTGTTTAATGTCTATAAATACTGATGACTTTTTTTTATTTTTGAAATTACTAATTTGAATCTTCTCTATTATTTTTATGGTTATCCTTGCTAGAGGTTTATCTTTTTTTTTTTTTTCCAAAAAGGAAGCTTTTGCTTTTGGTAATTTTCTCTACGGTTTTCTTGTTTTCAAGTCTATCGATTTCTGCTTTAATTTTTATTATTTGATCACTTCTGTTTGTCTTAAATTTCTCTTCTCTCTTGTTTTCTATTGTCAGAGTTTATGTTATTGAATTCACATCTTGCATCTTTTCTAACATATGCATGTAATGAGAATTTTTCTTCTAAGCACTACTCTCTCTGCACTCAACCAATTTTTGTTGTTTTCCTTTTAATTTAGTTCAAAATATTATTTAATTATTCTTGAGACTTCTTTGATTGATGAATTATTTAAAAGTCTGGTGTTCAAGCTCCAAATATTTGGAATATTTCAGCTTCTTTAATTTCACAGTGGTCTGGGTACATACATTGTAAGATTTCTATTCTCTTAAGTTTGATGAAATTTTAATAAGGTGTGTTTATTATGTCCCAGAATGTGCTCTATCTTGGTGAATATTCCATGTGACCTAAGGAAGAATGTGTATTATGCTGTTGTTCACTGGAGTGTTCAAAATTATAATTTACACCTTGTTAGTAGAGTACCATGCAGGAAATTAAGTACTTTTTGATTTTTGCCTCCTCATCTATAAATTAATGATTAATGAGTCTTGAAGTTTCCAACTATTGGAGTAGATTTGTCTGTTGTTGCAGGCCTTACAATTTTCGTTTCACCTATTTTGATGTTAAATAGTTAGGTGCATCGACGTTAATGATCGTTAGAAATTCTTAAACACTTGACCACTTATCATTATGTATTTCCCCTCTTTATACCTGATAACTTTCCTTGTTTTGAAGTCTTTTCTCTCTATAATTAATTTAGATATTCTAGCTTTGTTTTGTTAATGTTAACCTGGTATATCTTCCTTCATGCATTTACTTTTAACTTGTCAGAGTTTTTATATTTTAAGTGGGTTTTTTGGTAGATAAAATAGAGTTGCATTTTGTTTGTTTATCCAGTTTGACAATTTCTGTCTTAATTGAATATTTAGAAATTTCTGTCTTAATTGGTATATTTAGACCATTAATGTAGAATTAATGGTCTAAATATATTTTAGGCCATATTAATATCTACCATGTTTATAAATGTTTTCTATTCATTTGACTTATTCTTCATATTTTTTTCTTTTCTACTTTTTTGCCTTTTTGGTTTTGACTGAGCATTTTATATGATTCTATTGTATCTCCCCTGTTAGCATATGAAGTATGCTTCTTTTTTAGTTTCTTCAGTAGTTAATCTACAGTTTTACATCTACATTTACATCTAACCTAAGTCTACCTTCAAATAATATAATACTATCTCATGGATAGTACAGGTCCATTATATCAAAATATTCCCAATTCCTCCTTTCTATCCCTAATTTCATTGCTATCATCATTTTACTTATCTATATGCTCTAATCACCCAACACATTGTTACTATTATTATTTAAATAGTTATATTTTAGATCAATAAAAATAATAAAATAATTTTTACCTTAACTTATTTTTTTTTAGCTTTTCTTTTTTAGATCAATTCCAATTATTGACTACATTATTTTACTTCTGAAGAACTACATATCCATTAACCAATTAATAGTTGAACTTTTGCTAGCTTCAGTTATTTGACATTGTGTATAATAAAATGTTTTAAGAAAAACAAAATTAAGTCACATGCTAGAAAAATCTAAGCAGGTCAATTTTCTGTCTAAAATCTTTTCAGAGTTCTACTGTTCTTATTTACAATGTCTTACAATGTTTAACTTTGTTTTGCTGTTGCAGCTTTATCCTAAGTCCCTCTTCCCTTTCTTTACTATGACCAGATATTGTTGCCATTTTTTTCATAATGGACACTCACAAACCTCATGTATGACTCTTACGTATACTGTCCTATCTGTCTGAAAAACACTCACTCTGAATTTTTTACTAATTGTTCCATCTATTCCTTCAATTTTTATGTTTCTTACAAAGATAATCTATCTTTGACCACTCAACCAGGAGAGATCTCTTGTCCTAAAATTATACTTCTTTTTTTAAGTACATATAAAAATTATAATTACTTAATTTTTTTCTCTCTAATTATGGTCTGTTATTGCTGTTTATTCCGATTCTATGGCTTCATTTCAGTACTGTGTCTCTAATGTCTATCTTAACGCCTAACACTTAGAGTGTATCCAATGAATAATTTTGAATAAATTAATTAATCTTTGGTGAGAGACTCAGGGTCTCTATCTAGATCATTTCCTTGATAAACCAAAACTAATAATAAATTTTTATTTTTGTTCTCCTTATGGAGGCACCATCCTACCTTTCCAAAAACATAGATACAAATTGTTTCTTTTTCTTTTCTTCACTGGAGGTGGCTAACTCTTTTCTTTCTTACTTGTATATAATATTTTAAATTTATTCTCCAAATTTTTATAATACTTTATATTTTGACAAATACTGTGGATATGCACAAGACAAAAAAGATGACTAAATTAAAATAGTTTTGGACCTTTCTCTGATTGTATTAAAATGTCACATTACATTTGTATCTATTTTCTGATCAAGTGAATACCTGCTGTTAATCCTTGGAAATTTTACACACATGCAATTATGCATAAAATATTATTTGAGTTTGTTCATGTTATACTATTTGCACCGAAGTCTCAGTTTTTTACAAAACTACTGAATATTATTTGCAGAAATAAACTTCTAACCAAGAAAATGTTTTACCAATATTCTATTGTTATAAAAGGGGGAGAAAACGCTCAAAAAGGAGATCTGTGACAGCAAGGCTTGACACCAGAGAGCATTGCAGTGTGGAGGAGGGGAAGCAGTCCAGGTGAGACAAAGATATGCCTGGTTAACAGCTGATATGTTTACACCATCTGCTCTCTCAGGCTTGCATTGTCTCTAAGGCACAGGAAGTAATGCAAAGTCACACAAGGTCACTTAGTTCTTTGGCAAAGTCATTTAAGGGAAAATTTGGGATATGCATACATTTTCATTTAATAATATATGTGTTTAATGCTAAGTAACTTTCAGACTTTTTTTTATTATTATTTGAAGTATATATTTTTCTAAAGGATTCTAGGTATTTAAATGTATTATTCACACATATAGGGGAATTTTAATCATTCAGTTTCTGAGAATTTACTCGTTTGCCATTTCATTATTTGTGAGAATTGATGATTATTACATGGTTAAATTATTTTTATTACTTCTGTGTATTGTTTTTGTTGATAAGTAATTAGTCAAACCCTACAATGGAAGTCTCAAAAGAACATAAATCTTTCTTATTCATCTTTGTACTCCCATTCAGTTATAGACTAAATGTGTGTGTTCCCTCAAAATTCATGTGTTGAAACCCTAACTCTCATTCTCTTCCCATAATCATAATTAATTTTTCTCTTAATGGCAACACTTTTGTTTCAATTCTGCACCATATGTAATACTTTTTACTACTGGTTAGAATTAAACACTTATATCCAATTAATGCTTGTTTCAATCTGTTTCCAAACTTCTGATTATCAATAAGAGAAATTTGAAAAAAGTTAATCTTCTAATTAATATTTCTTAGTAATGTATGTCTTCTCATATTCATTGCATGAAATAACATATCTTTCTGGTAAAGAGACAATTACTACTTCTTTTCATTCAGCATGTGTTTCATGATAATTTGCTAAGTGTCTCGAACAAATGCATTGAGTCATAGCTAACATGGATATAACACTTATTATGCACCAGGGACTTTTCAAACACTATATAGATACTAAGCTCCATGATTATTTTCTTATTTATTTATGAGAGAATTTAGACATGAAAGAAGCAACACTGGGAAAATTCATATGTTAATAATTATTTACTCTTAACTGTTATTTTCTATTGACTTTCTATATCCAATGGCTTCAGTTATTGCTGATATCACACCAGGTACATTCTAAGATATTTTAACACTAAAATATATAATTTAACCAAAGCTCTGGCTTCTTATAGTTCTTATGGTTCTTATGGTTTCCAATCCATTTTTTATTTGCTCAGACTTTTCAAAACACTCTTTTTCCACATGCTATCTCCATACTTATTTATCACTTATTCCATAGTACACACTGTTACCATTAACGTGGTACTTGCTAGTCACTTAAAACTCCTCTGTCCCTTATTCCAGCTCTGCAGAACAAGTCACTCCAACTCAAGTGAGTTTAGTTTATCAGACTAATTTGCCATTACCCTCTCTGACTACAAGTGAATAAGGTGAATTTTCTCTGAAGGAACATTACATCAAGCAGAACCTCTAAAATATTTTTTTTTGTACAAAATGACTATCCAAAAACCAAAACAAATATCAATAAATAAAAAAAGAGAAACAACAGAAATTGTAAATAAACCCAAAATGGGCCACTTGTGGCAGTTATTTGAAACTGTACAATAAAATAGCTGATTGATATTTTTTGAGAAAATTGACAGTCAGATACAAAATTTACTAGGAAACTAGTATCAATGAGACTATATAAAATAGATATTATAGAATTTGAAAACGCAATGAGTACAATTGAAATCTTAGTATGAAGTTAATATTAAATTGGACATAATGAAAAAACAAGATTAATGAACCGAAAATAAGTTCAGGAGAAAATAGTTAAGTTGAAGCAAAAAAACAAAAACATAATTAGAGTGTAAAAGAAAAAAGAATGAGAGAAAGACAAATAAATAGAAAGATTTTAAATATTCGATCTGCATGAGTAGTACTAACACACATTCACAGATTAAAAATTTTAAATGCACTACATGATATGTACAAGAGACACTTCTAATTGTATAGACTATGATAGATTGAAAACAAAAGAATGGACAAAGATATATCATACAAATCCTAACATAAGAGATTGTATAGTTTTACAAATGTCTAGGAGACATATGAAGTATAACAATTAAAACATCATAAAGTAACTATAGAATTACTCTACTAAATAATAATTCTAAATTTGTAACACAACTTCAAAATATATGATACAAATTAATAGAACTAAAAATTAAATAAAACAAATATACCCAAAATCATAGCAAGAGACTTTCACATATAGTGCCACTCTCAATAGCTGATAAAATAAGCAGAGAAAAATATCCATAAGTTCATAGAAAATTTAACTAAAAATGTTTAACAGTTAAATGGTATATGTAAATGTGTGTAAATGGTATATGTAAATGTATCTTATACACATAAGATACAAATTTTAGTGTACATGTTTACCAAAAGTATTCATATTCTCGGCAATATTATAAGCCTCAACAATTTTCAAAAGTTTAAAAAAGTTCTTTAGGATATATTCTCTAATCTCAATAAAGTCATAAATGAATAATAATAATAATAATAATAATGTACTAGGAAATGCTGAGATCTTGGAAATCAAGCTATATATTTAAAATCGCCACTAGGTCAAGCAGAAATTATAATTAAAATTTGAAAACATTTTGAACTTAATACCACAAATATGACATTTAAAGTTTTCGGGATGCAGCTAAAGCCATACTCGGGGAGACTTTTTTAAACTTAATGCATCTATTATAAAAAGAGCCAAAATAAATTATTCAAGTATCCTTCTCAAAAAAGATATAAAGATACCAAAATTAAGCTTGTACAAGTGATAGAAAGGAAATGAAAAGAGATTAAGGAAGTGTTCATTATAATACAGTAGAATAAAGAAACAAAAATTAAAAATTAGTACTTTGAAAGCTTAATAAAGTACATGGTCTTCTAGTATGATACAGAAATACAAAATGAATAAAGTAGATATTAATAGTACTGAGAATTAAACAAGTGCCATCACTATTATCTTATTAAGAAAAGGTAATAATGGATATTCGAACAATATTATATTTAGATAAAATTGACAAATCTATAGAATAATATAATTTTCCATGCATTATACAAAAGAATGGGAAAGGAAACGAGTTTTTACTCATTTTATGGGAATGACATTCTCTATAGAAAAAATGAGAATACTACATGAAAGATATATTAAAGGCTAATTGTTTTTATGAAAATAGATGGCAACTCTTAATGATCCATATTCAGTGATGTACAAACAAGGATAATATGTCACCATGAAATAAAATTTATTCCAAGAAAGCAAACCTGATATAACATTTAAATATCAATACATGAAATTTACATCATTAGCAGACTAGAGATTAAAAAGCATATGATCTTTGCAAAGATATCAAAAATATGTTCGCTAGAACTCAATACCTATTCATGATGATGATGATGTTTGCAAACTAGGAAAAATAGGGAAGTCTTGGATAAAGAGTTGAAGTTGAACTATGTTGTTAGTTGACTGATATTAATTAACTAAGTTGTGATAACAAATCCATATATACACAATTGTACAAAGCAAAGACTGCTTGTAGTATCATGCGTGGTCAATAGATATTTCGCATATAAATTATGTTAAAAGACAAAATACTATGTCAAAGAAAAAGTTAATGAAAAATATAATTTAGTTTTAATCAGGAGTATATTAATATGCCAGAATAACCCTGAGGTATATTTAACATCAACTCATACATTTCTATCTTACCCTCTAATGAGTGAAGACAATAAAGTGGGGCAGTAGGTGTAGAAAGACAAGAATAAGGGTTATCTTTTTGTTTTAAGAATATATTATTAAAATGTTTAAGCCATTTTGTAAAAATGAGAAGAGTAGAAGTTTGAGATGCACACAGGCATTTACTTCATGAAAGCCTGAGTAAGAGGCATTCATTCTGATGACTCAATACATTTAGTATGATCAGAAAATAATGTTACCAATTCATAGTGTGTTTAAACAAAACTTATTGAGGTTGAGAAAAGCAAACAACAGCAAGAAATGCAGTTTTTCTCATTAGACCATGAAATAAAATAAATTTGACATTATTATCTAAAGAATTTAAGCCATAAGGAATGATTATTTGATAAATTGTTCTCAAGTTTGTTCATGAGCATATTGTTATTTCAGTTTACTGGGCAATTCCTTTTTTATCTCAGTATATATGAATATTCACTTTTAAGTACTCTTTGTATATTTGCCTTGCCTAAGTAGAATTTTGAAAAAAAAATGATATGATTCCATAGTTACTTATCATTTAGTAAGGAGAAATATGTGTTTATTAAAAGCAGAGGAAATGTTCACAATGTAATATAATATTTATTTGTGATTTAACTAAATATTATTTATAGAATTTTACAGATGCATTAATGATAATGTTTTTAATAATGTATTTTTTAAAATTATCTTTCAGTTACAACTAACTTATCTTATGCCATCCTTATGCCATCCTTATTAGAGTCTTCAAAACTGATTTCATTGACAGATGATAGTGATCTATTAAGAGACTTGGATTCATCCTTCCCCCCTGTAAACCACTTCTACATATAAATTATATCTATTTGCTGCATACATATGCTACATATGCCAGCCATAGTGAAGAATTTTTATAAAATATTAAGAAATAATATTTACTTTCAACATTACAATCAATAGCAGGCTAATGTGTCCTCAATGAACTGTAATAAGGCTGTGGCTGCACCTATAACAATATGTAGGGTTAGTATTAATAACAAAGATTTCAGAGAATCTACTACAGAATAATTCAACAAATATTTATTCAGAATCTACCACATGTGATGTAATTGTGTTATGTGTCAAAGGTAGAAAGCAAGAAAGAATAAAACAAAATGTCAACACCTAAAAACGAAAATTCTTGCCTGCTCTTAAGTATTTTCTAGTATACTAGGAAATTGCACAAGGCTACAAATAACTAAAACATAAGAGAGAATGTAATATGTGATATGAAAAGTCTAATATTTTGGGATTTCAGAGCTGAATGACCAATGTGCAACCTTAAGAATGGGGGAAAAAAGCATAGGTAGAGGCACCAAAAAAATGATAAATTTTGGCCTTTAGCAGCGTGACATTGAATCCTAGCTCTTAAAATCTTTTCCTGATATATTTTACTCTTCTATTAAAAGATATTATTATGCAAATTTTATAAAATTATATATATGTGTATATATATGTGTATATATACGTGTATATGTGTGTGTGTGTGTGTGTGTGTGTGTGTGTGTGTGTGTATATATAGTATATAATAGCACGTGTGTATTAGGGGTTCTTATAGAGTTCTCCAAATTAGATTCACTTGGAAAGATTATAAATTTCATGATATTTAAAATGACACGTCACACAAACAAAATTAGAATTTCTAGTGATGGTACCAAATTCTTGCTTCCACTAGCTGAGGGACCTTATATGTCCACTTACTTAATCTCTCAGTGCTCAGGGTTCTTACCTGCAAAATGGAAATAACTGTGCCTACCTCCTGGTATGGTGGGGAGGAGAGTGAGATAATTCATATAAGCACTGAGAAGACTGCCATACAGAGTGTGTGCTCAGTATTTGTATTTATTATCACTTCTTCAAAAATTTTTTGTAGATAAGGTCCTAGAGAAGAAACAATGTGGATTCCAAAAATAATAATAAAAGAAAAATTATAACCAATTCAAGACTTAATGATATAGACATTAATTTAAATATTAACAATATATCTAAATAATAAGATCTTCATAGTAATATATATACACGTTATAGTTAATAGGTAAAGGATTCTATATGTTGCCAATGATCCGGATAATCAGTAACAAAAGAAAAAAAAACATTCCTGGGTGAACTGGATAATCTACTAAATATATTAGTGTCTATGTGTGTATAGTGACTGTGTATACACATTTGTATATATGCATATGAAAATATGCATAAATGAATTTAACAAAATTAACTATAATGTTAAGTGCCTTATGTTTCATATTTTATACAATTTCTCATAAGATGCCAGAGGTTTTTTTTAATTAATGCATTTTCCTCAAAAAACATGTAAAATAGCTTTCCTGTAAGGCTAATGTTGAGCTAAAGAGTTATATATATTTTAGGCTATCACCATAAATTTTTAAAAAGCAGAATATCATAGGAAAGACGTATTTTTAAACAAACAAGTCAGAAATACTTTTAAGGTGACAAACTGCAACATACGTTGAAAACAACATAAACAACCTTTCATCCTATATTTTAATATCTTAGTAATTGATCCCTTATTATTTTTAAAAATTCACTTTTTTATAGAATGTGGAATAGTTCAGATTTTGCATTTTTAAAAATACTTGTGAAAGCCATCTTTTTCGTCTGTGTTTTTTAATGCGTATCATCTGTCAAATAGCATTCACAGTTTCCTATCTTACTTATAGCTAATTGATATTTAAAGATTATCATATTTTCATTCTGAAATATTCCCCTCATACTTGTTAGATTTGTTACGCTTGTCATTTTCCCCTAGGTGATTAAACTCCTAAAACAAAATTGTCATTGGGAATCAAAGAAAACTACCTAAATATGCTGGGCTTCATCTGTTTTCCATGGATAATTGAATTTTCTAATCTTCTTATATAAACTTTTTAGGATATTAGAAGCTAGATTGTATTCTTACTTCCTTGAACTTGATTTCCCTGTCAAGTAGACAGGCCAAGAAACTGGGATCAGTATAAGAATTAGGTTGAACTATTAGATTCTCAGCTCAGGCCTACTAAAAACCAAAGGAATCACGGAAGCCCATGGGACACTAGGCGTATAACCCATTGCTGTTGGATATAGCTGAAAAACAAAACAAAACAAACACAACAAAAAAAGCCTGCCACTCAAGATAGGAGATATTAATAATTTAGGTATACTGAGGATCACATGGCAGTGGTTTTGGTCTCGACAGGCTTCTAGAAGAATAGGCATCAAAAAACATTAGCCAGTGGATCAGTTATTTCTTCTGAGGGTGACTGCTCATAGGAGTCCATGTGGAAACTAGAACTAAGGGAAAACCCTTCCTGGGACCATTATGAGCCCAGTGTAGCAGTCATTTTGGCTCTGAATTAAAAACATTTACTCTCTACAAAGTGAAGGGTACTTTGTGCACCCAATATGTCACTGGGTTGTAAAAAACATGAGTCTCAAAGGTAAAATAGAAAATAAGAGGCTTTGAATTATCAGAAAAGTAAAGAAAGATTCCTTATTTGTGACTGAGGCTACAAATTTTTCAAATTTCAAGATTTGGCAGGTAGATAGGAATGCCTCAATTTTCATTCCCTGTGAGAAAAATAGTAAACAAAAATGAAGATGCTCCTCCATTTGGTAAAGGCCAAGTGACCCATATTTTTCTTATGCTGGGCGATGTCCCCAAATTTATTTTAAGCTCCAAGGTCTTATTGGCTAAGAAAATACCTTAATTTTACCTTTAGATATTAGCTGAAACCAAACTGATTGTCTCAGTTTACCTTATCTTTTCTAGATATAATTATTTTTATGCTCTTTGGCAAAATCCTTTTTTTAGACTCAATTGCATCCTGAGAAAATTGATTTATTTAGCATACCTATACTAGACTGTAGATTTTGGCTTGATTTCTAAACTTTGTATTGGGCTGGGATTATAATAACTTTATGTAGGTTATTAATTTGTAGAACCCTTTAAAAGTGAGGACATGAGGTACAGAACCCTTAACTAATTCAGTTCCTGCAGTAACTTAAATTGAATTAAAATGACCCAAATTTCATCTGTTGTAAGAATTTCATTTCTACACAGGATTTTGAATGAAAATTGTTCTAAGAGACTGACTAGGATTAACATTTGAGAAGATGTTAATCCTAGTCAGTCTCTTATTTTTTATTCTACTTCCTTTGAATTTTAATTTGCAAAGATTTAATTTTGATGATATAATTCTTAGAAAATTAAGAATGGGAAGATATATATTCTAACTTGTTGGAATTTTATTATTGAGTATATTTATACTGTCCCCAAATCTCATTTTTGAACCTCTGGTAAGCTATAATAAGCAATGTATATGTAGGTAAAACTGGAAGGAAAATACATTAGAAACTACATTTCTAGTTGAATTATTTGAACCCACTTTGGAAACTTCTAATACAAAATTTCTGGGCTGATGTGCCTGACCCCCACCCCTAGGAGAAGTGGCACTGTCTCAGCCCCAGTGCCCAAGAAGCTGCTGATGAGGGATGGTTTTGACAACTGCTACACCTTAGCCAGGGGCTGCACTGTCACTCTGCACAACTTCGCCAAGGCCACTTTGATGCCATCTCTAAGACCTACAGTAATCTCACCCCAAACCTCTGGAAAGAAATCATGGTCATCATCGAGTCTCCTTATCAAGAATGCACTGATTATCTGTAAAAACCCACACCAGAATATCTCGTCAGAGGACCCAGGCTCCAGCCACAATTCTATACAAGAAAAATGAAGTGAATTGAGTCTGATGATAAAAAAAAAAAAAAAAAAAAAAAATTCAAACTGCTCTTCAATGATCCCAAAAGGACATTTGAAATGACAGTGATTGGTATGGGATGATGAAACAAGAATGTCATGAAAAGGGCAATGGACTGTCTTGATAGACTGTCAATATGCTCAGGAGAGAAGTACTTCTAGTTAACCATAAGCACAGGATTACAATCACCGTATAGATAATATAGAAAAAATATATATGAGGAATGTTGGACAGAAGGATTGGTGATGGTGGAAATATAGAAGATATTTAGTTACTTTCTATAATTCCACTATCAATTTCACTTTTCTTTCATTTCCTCACTCAAAGATTTTTTCTGGAGTAAGTTATGAATTTTCTTACTGGTAAAAATGGGAGAAAGAACATAGTATATAGTATATACCTCCAGCTTACTCTGGGAATTTCCCACTAACAGAGAACGTTCTATAAATGCTTATTTATTTAAAGCAGTCACAATTTCCTCCATCTGCCCTCTAATCATCCAGAATTGTTAAAGTATCTCTACTTGGGATTTCTGTAGCATAGGATTCACACACAGAACCATATCTTATAGAAGTGATTTATTAAAGTTACTGTCATTTAATTCTTTAAAATAGGTCCCTATTTTACTTACAATCTCTGTCTCAGGACTTGACATGTACAAATAAAAATAAAAAGTGTTTATAAAAGTGAATTAGTGTAACATTACAAATATCTTAAATACACAAACAGTACATTATATTTATTTTGTACAACTCATAATACCAATATAACTATATTCAAAATCTATACATGGAATCAATGAAGAGATCAGTAATGATTAATAATATTATACAAAAAAATTATGTTTAAAACAAATTTAATAACAAAAAGAGTGTTATTATTATTTCATTATATTCATCTTTCAAAAATGTTTGTTACTATTGTGACTTAAAGCTAGACAAGGGTAATATTCCATGCATTTTAAAGTAGAGTTTGGTTAACATTTCCAGTTCTATGGACAGAATAGCCAACCAGAATCGTTGGAGTATTAGAGAGCTCTAGCAGATAATTTATCCCTCTTTGTAGTTAGTATGGAACAAATGTTTCTCAAATGAGTTCATTCAGCCCATCAGGATTGCTAAAAATCTAATACATTTGGAAAGGCAGAGCATATTGAACAAATAAAATGGACCTTCATAAATTGTTACTACTACATTGCTATAAATGTAAATCTTGAAACAAAGTTTGTTCTTGTTATTTGATATTTTACCTTCTGAGTTTTTCCTCAATAGTTGTGTTAGTATTGAATGAATCATAGGGACATAGAGTATTTGTTGACTGCATTGAACTTGAAGGTGTGTTGAGTTTGAGAGGTTCTTGAGAGAGCTTATACATTCCCAAAGTAAGTTCTAACTCTTATGTTAAATAGTCCACTTGTGATTAGAACAGGATACGTTAGCGATAGAAATGCAAACTCAATGATCTATGCTTCTGGCAGAAAAATGCATGCATTTTAAACTAGATTTACCCTAGCTTAGATTCTAAGCTATATTAAGAAAATGATGTAATATAAGTTCAGCTTAAATTAAAAATTAAATGTTACATTTTTGTAGTGTAGGAAAGAAAAGAAATGTGTGTCCTTTTGGCTTGACTGAGGTAGAACTATTTCTTCATCTGTAACTGCTGAAAAACCTATGGCTGGAAAAGATGGAAATTGTTGTGGAATTCCATGACTGTTGATAGAGGTTGTGGGTGCAGTGCCACTCGGGCAACTGTCAGAAAAATTCTTTCGAGAACTGTTTTTGCAAGCTCCGCACATTTTCAAGGTTCAGAGAAAGGCTTAATATTCAGGAAAAGACAGAGAAGAAAAAAGCAAGACAAAAAAAAAATTATAAGGAGACACAACTTGAAGCCAGGGAAACTGGGAACTGTTTTTAATCCTTTTACAGACACTACTAACTTTGTGTCAAGGTAGTAGTTCCCTTTACTCAGTCTAATAAACTTAACTTTGCCTGACCAATAGATTTTTCTGAATTCCTCTGTTGGTTGAAATTTGACAGTTAAAACTACTGGAATAGTAAAGAATAGAGGAAGAAATCTGACAATTGGAAAAAGAGATCACATAAAATTACATTTTAACTGCATCTTTAAAGTGTTATTTTGGATTAAGAAAATGGAGGAAATTGAAGATAGAGCATATCAAAAATGTGTCAGGTGTGGTTTCTTATTGGGGAAAACAGCAAAGGCCACTTAATAAAATATAAGTAAAAAGAGATATCATCACATATACTTATCCATTGAAAAGATAATAAGATAATACTATTATGAACAACTTAATGCTCATACATTCAGAAACTTAGAGAATATAAACCAATTTTTTAAAAGCTACAAACTACAAAAGCTCTACCAAAATAAAACAGACAGCCCGAATAGTCTCATAAACATAAAAGGAATTACATTTGCAGTTAAAAACCTTCTGTTAAAGAAATTCCCAGGCCTAAATTGCTTCATTGGAGAATTCTACCCAAAATTGAAGGACCGATTAACACCAATATTGAGTAATGTCTTACAGAAAATAGAAGAGGAGGAAATATTTTCTAACCTATTTTATGAAACCAGTTTTATTCTGACGCCAAAAGGAGACAAAGCATATAAACACAAAAGGAAAATGTGGACCTACATCTCTCATAAACTTACATACAAATTATCAATAAAACATTGGCAAATTAGATCCAGTAATGTATAAAAAGATTTATATAGCATGATCAAGTGAGATTTTCCCAGGTATGGCAGAGAAGAGGAAAAAATGTTTGCAAGTCACATATGAAACCAAGAACTTCAATTGAATTATATAAAGAAACTCTAAAAACTTAACAGTAAAAAACTTCAAATAGAAAATGGGCAAAAGATTTGAACAGGTATTTCATCAATGAGTATATAGAGATGGCAAATAAGCCCAGGAAATTGCATCAATTTCATTACTGATTAGGTAATTAAAAATTAAAAATACAATGAGATATCATCATACATCTATCTATACAAATTGCTAAAAAGAAAAACAAACAAACAAAAACAGTAACAAGGCCAAACTCTTGCAAAGATATGGGAAAACTGGATCAATCATACATTATTGGTGGGAATAAAAAATGGTAATGCCACTTTGAAAAGCATTTTGGCAGTTTGTTATAAAGGAAAACATGCAATCCATACAGTCACTAATAGCACTCATGTGCATTTTTCCCAGAGAAATGAAAAACTTTGTTCTCAATAAAACCTGTACATAAGTGTTCTTAGCAGGCTATTTACAATAACCCCCAAATGGTAAAATTTCAAATACTATTCCATGGATATATGATTAAGCAAACTGTAGTGCCCATACTGTGGAATACTACTCAACAATAAAAGGAACAAACTATTGATACCTGCCACAATTTGGATAAATATCTGGGAAATTACATTGAATGAAAACAAGACAGTCCCAAATGGTAATTATTACATTTATATAACATTCCTGAAATGACAAGTTATAGAAACGAAGAAAAAATAGTTATCTGTGGTGGAATTTGGTGTGGTTATAAAAAGGCTACAGGAAGAATACTTGTTTTAATGGAACTCTTCTATATCTTTACTCTTCTGTATCTATATGAACCTATACATGTGACAAAATCACAGAGAACTAAAAATATACACTCACATATGCATGAAGACAAGTAAAACTAAGAAGAGTAAAACATACGAAAAATATCTGTTACTTCTTATAGCTGTGCATTCATTAAAATTATTTCAAATTAATAACTTTTATGATTCAATTTTTAAAAATCAACTAATGTAATCCATCACATCAGCAGACTAAAAAACAACAACAACAAAAAAACTCTTCATGATCATATCTATAGATGCAGAAAATCATTTCACAAAATCTAAAACCCTATCATGATAAAACTCAGTAAACTTAAAATAGAGGGGAACTTCTTCAACTTGATAAAGACTATCTACAGAAACCCTATAGCTTACGTCATACTAAGTAGTTAGAAATAAAAATCATTTCCACTAGGATCAGCTACTACAAGTATATCTACTCTCACCATTCCTTTTCAACACTGTAATGAAGTATTTGCTAAAGTAATTAGGCAAGAAAACTAAAGAAAAATTATCCATATTGAAAAGGAAGAAATAAAAGTGCCTTTGTTTACAAATGATATGATTATTTTATGTAGAATATCTGAAAGTATCAACAAAATATTATGGAACTAATAAGTGATTACAGCCAGGTTGCAGAATACAAAATTAATGTACAAAAGTCAATTATCTTACCATATAATAGCAATGAACAAGTACAATTTGAAATTAGAAATGCAAAGCCATTTATATTAGCACCACAAAAATAAAATATTTAAGAATAAAGCTAACACAATGTACAAAATCTATATGAGAAAAAATACAAAACTCTGGTAAACAAAATTGGAGAAAAAAATAAATGGAGAGATGGTCAATGTTCATGGATAGGAAGACAATATTGTCAAGAAGTCAGTTCTTCCAACTTAGCTATCCATCCAAAAAATCCCAATTGAAATTCCAGTAATTTTATATGGTAGATATTGACAAACTGATTCTAAAGTTTATGTGAAGAGGATAAAAACAGAATGCCCAACACAACATTGAAGGAGAGGAATAAATTTGGAGAATGACACTACCCGACTTCAAGACTTACTATAAAGCTACAATAACTGAGACAGGGTAGTTTTCGTGAAAGAATAGACAAATGGATCAATGGAATAGAGGGCCCAGGAATAGGCTCACATAACCATAGTCAACTAATCTTTTTCTATAAGAAGCAAAAGCAATACAGTGGAGCAAAGATAGTCTTGCAACAGATGGTATTAGAAAGACATCCAAATGCAAGTAAAATGAATCTAGACATAGACATTACATTATTCACAAAAATTATCTTAAGATGGATCACAGACCTAAATGTAAAATGAAAAAGTATAAAACTCTTAGAAGATAACATAGGAGAATATCTAGGTGACCTTGGGTATGGTGATGACTTTTTAGATACAATAGTAAAGCATGTTCAATGAGAGAAATGATGGATAAGCTGGACTTCGTTAAAATTAAAAACTTCTACTCTGTGATAGACAATATCAAAAGAATGAGAAGACAAGCCACAAACTGGGAGAAAATAGTTTCCAAAGACATTTAATAAAGAACTGTTATCCAAAATATACAAAAAGTTCTTAAAAACAACAATAAGAAATCAAACCAACCAATTTAAAAATGGGACAAATACCTTAACAGACACCTCACCAAAGAATATATACAGATGGCAAACAAGCATAAGAAAAGATGCTCCAAATCAGACGTCATCAGGGAAATTCAAATTAAAACAACAGTGAGATATCATTATACATACTTACAGAATGACCAAAATCTGAAACACTGACAACACTATTTTAATAAGAATGTGGAGTCAGAGAACTCTTATTCATTGCTGGTGAGAATGAAAAATAGCCACTTTGAAAGACAGTTCAGCAGTTTCTTATAAAACTAATCACACTCTTACCATAGGATCCAAAAATTGATCTTTGTTATTAACACAAGAGAGTTGGAAATTTACCTGCACATTGGTGTATACAGCAGCTTTCTTCATAATTGCCAAATTTTTTAATCAACTAAGATACTCTTCAATAGAATGGAGAAATAAATTGTGGTACATCCAGACAGTGGAATGTTATTCACCATTAAAATGAAATGAGCAATCAAGCCATGAAAAGACATGAGGGAGCTTACATGCATATTACTAAGTAAAAGAAACCAATCGGAATGGGCTACATGTAATGAGATTCCAACTGTATGACATTCTGAAAAAAGCAAACTGTGGAGGCAGTAATATCAGTGGTTGTCAGTGGTGGACAGGGACTGTAGAGTGATGAATAGGCAGAGCACAGAGGAATTTTAGGGCAGTAAAAACACTTGTATATAACACTGTATTGATAGATACATGTCATTGTACATTTGTTCAAACCAATATAATATACAACACCAAGAGTTAATCCTAAAGTAAACTATGCATTTTGGGTAATTTCGATGTGTCAATGTAAGTTTGTCCTTAGTAGAAAATGTATCATCCTGGTTAGTGATGTTTATAATGGGGAAGGTTGTGCATATATGAGAGCAGGAAGTTTATGGGAAATCTCTGTACCTTCCTCTCAATTTTTCTGTGGACCTAAAATGTCTCTAATTTTTTTTTTTTAATTAAAGGTGCCAGTATAAAGGAAAATTTTCCACATGAGTAGTGTGTACAATTAAATAATTTAAAATAATGGTTGCAGTTTAGGTTAGAATGCTAAAGTGGATTTGTTGATTCAGAAACTGTGAAAAGTCTGAGCTTTTGCCTTTCTTGCCAAGACATAAGACCTCTGGAACAGAGATATACAGTTAATATATTTTTATGCCAAAAGCAGAAGCTGGAATAAATTTCTAGCCTCAGATCTCCATGCCCCAATCCTCTTGGAGCATTACAGAAAAGACCAAAGGTTACCTGTATATGCAGAAAAAGGTAAGAAGAGGTATTCTGCAATTAAGATATGCTTTTTATTTTAGTATTGTTAGTAACCTGTACATTCTTCCCTCTGGGGAAAGAAGTCTTACTTTTACTCTTGAATATGAGCAAATCATCTTCTAGGAGAGAAAAGTAAATTTATTACCCTTAAAAGACTTGGGAGAGGGGGAAATTCTGTCTTTATTACTGATCAGAAAATAAGTCTTGCCATTGACCTAATGGGAGATAGTATTTCAAGCTTCCAAGAATGTTTACATTGAAAACTTTCTTAAAAAGATGGTCAATGCCCTTTGCCCCTACAGGAACATGAAAAATTGTCTCTAATGTGAATCAGGTTTAGAAGCATAAATTCTTTGTAAGAGAGTTTACACTTCATCTTTTTAAATGTCCATTCCCACCCTAATTCATCTCAATCAACAATCATTTATTAAGTACTTATTATATTCCAGATATTTTAGATGTTTGGGATGCAATACAAATATTCATTTTTTTAAGAAACCAAGATTATACATTGTGATAGAGCCAGCTAGCAAATAATTACAATATATGAATAAAGGTTATTATAAAAATATATACAGAATGCTAAAATCAGTAACCAAAGGGATTTTTAATTTTTAAGAAGAGAGGGAATAAGAAGGAAGAGACCAAAGGAAAGAATATCAACTACGAGACAGTTATAACTGTCTCTTTAACCCTGCTGGACTAAAAAGTGCCTGAAAAATTATGGCTTTGGAGAGAAGAGAATGTAGTCAAGGATATTTTTAAGATTATTTGGAAAAGCTTCTGTTCAGTCTCCACTGATTGACAGCTATGGTTGCCTGGAAACTAAGAACATTTAATGAGTATCCATTGTTTGGTAATCAAGCTTGATTTTATTCCAGGCAGACTAGAGATGGAGTTGAGCACTCAGGAATAGAAACACATAATTAGCAGAGGTACCAGGTATCCACAATTCATATTTCTCTTGGAAAGAAAAGTCTCTGGGGCAGAATTAGAACCATATTGGAGTGATTGGTGATGAGAAAATTCAGCCACTTAGTAGTGTTAGCTTTACTGTACTTATCAAAATTATTTCTGATAAATTACTATATCAGAAAAAGTATGTTTGGAGAAGCTTAGAGTATTAACATTTGCATATCATTTCTCCAGGTGAACATATAACAAAATAATAATGCAAATTAACTATTAGCACAGGTTCTTTGTAAGAATAATAGGTAAAAACTTTAAAATTTTGATACGTACATAGGCTGTAAATATCTTATCATTTATTTATTAAATTAAATATTTTGTATATTATATGCTTATATTAGGAACCTCTTATTATTTTGTTTTCACTTTCCTTATAGTATGTAAGAAATATAATTACTTATAATTATACAGTATATTATATATAGTAATTATATAGTAATAATTATTAATATGTCAGATATAGATTTTTTTAGGTACAATATATAGGAAATGCAATCAAGTACTAATTTTATCCATTAAGTTCATGGACTCTAAGGCAAAAATATAAAGATAGTTTGGGCTCAGACTGTTAAAACCACAAATATCTTATAAGAGAGTTAAAACTTTATTCTATGGGTCATCTGCCCATTGCCCATCTATGCCACTAAATTAAGGGAAGTGTATATTTTCATATGAGGAGAATTGTCTCAGACTCTGACTATAATGTAAACATTATTCGCCATTGATATTTTCATATAGGACATGGAGTAACATAGTAGATCCCTTCTTTTCTCTCTAAACTGTCCCCCACCATCTCCTTGAATCATGTTTATCAAAACACTCTGTGCTTTTTCAATATGTATTTGACATGAACTTATTTTAGTCAGTTCGAGGCAAAAGTCTTCTAGGATAATAAATGATGGTTTATATTTCTTAGAGATCGGATATGGGCCCTCAGAGAGAAGATACCATGTTATAAAATCTAAAAATGGTTTCCTGGATGTCAACTTAGACATCGTGACAAGCAATTTATGCTTGAAAGTAAATAATAAGATTGCTTCCAGTCAAATCCAGAATTTTTCTCAAAATACAGCTTTTGATCCACTCTAGGAACTTAACTAGAACTTAGAAAATCAAGACATCTGTCTTACCAGGTATGGAAGAGTTCTGTCCTAGAAACATGACCACAGACAACTCATTCTTAAAACTACATGGAAACTACATTCCATGTTCTAAAGTACTGGTTTATTTTCAAAATTATGGTATTTCTTTTAATTTAGAAAGATTTTAATGATCATGGAAATTGAGAAAATAAAAATTAAAGAGAGAGAAAGTAAAAAAATCTTTTTACTAGATGCTGGGGAAAGAACATTATTTGGACTTTAGTTCTTAATTCTGTACTGTTTCTCTATCATTTGGATATTCTCTGACCTGGTAATAGTTATTTTTTTAAAAAAAAATTTCTGTATTTATTTCTACATTGAATACAATATTTTTATAAACATTGACTTAGTAGCTCTATAACATAGAGCATTCTGAAATATCCTGTTTCTAAATTTCCACCTTCTAAATAACGGAATGTTTATCTTAGTGCATAAAGATGTTGGATGTTGGGAATTACTTCGCAAAGGGAGAGATATGGTGTGATATATTGTATATGTGTTTGGAGGTGTTATTTTGAAAATTATTAATATGTTTTACTGCTTTATGCTTTGCTTATGTAGCAAACTAGTAATGCAACAATTTTCTTATCAACCAGCTATGTTATAAAACTGAAGCCTCATGTTGTCTAGTTTAGAAAAAAAACTAACACTTAAAAAGTTATTTTCTTAGTTTCTTGATCCATACTCTCACATCACAAAGAAAGGGAAGGAGACAGAGTTGGCGTGGGTTAGAAGGAAAGATTTTATCATTGTTGTCACTGTGCTTGTTTTTGTTGTTTTTGTTTTCTGGTTTTATTTTCCATGAGATATGCTGGCCTATTTATCTTTATGAATATTACCTAGTAAGTGTTAAAAGCAAAAAGAATGAGAACATTTAACTCACCTTTCTCACACTATTCCAGAATTTTACTTAGTGCTTTTGAATAATTTCCGTAGACCATGATTTGCCTCCACTCACTTCTCCAGCCTAGATGCTGGATATCTCTAGACAGCATTCTATCACTGTCTCCTTGCTACATATCCCTGAGGAAAAACATTACTGTGTTACTTTGGTCTTCTTTAATGTTTCTATTTTAGGCACAAGATATGTCAACAGATGAATTCAGTCTATTGCCCTAGAGATTTAGAACTGAGGTCATTTTTACTCACTCTTAGAGTTAATGGGGAATAATCTATGTAAACAGATTTGAAAAATTCTTGAGAAGTCTCTGAGGTCATTACTTTGCAAGGAGAATTTCAACAGAATGGAAAGCACCTAGTGTGAATTCTCGTCCTCTTTTCTTTAACTCAGGAAATTCATTAAGGAGAGAGTAAGCTTTGGTGCAAATTTTGGAAGGAGTACAGTTGAGTTCTGCTTTTCAAGTACCCTTGTTGTAATCAATGACTTATCTATGGAAAGAGTCGTCATTTGTATAGCAAGTTACCATGTTGGTTGAATTCGAATTGGTGCATGTGGATCTAGTTCTAGGTAACATAATTCAGAGAATTTTTGATTTTTGTTCTCTACAAACAGCACATTTATTCAATAAATATGTATTGTTACCCAGCAACATTCATGACAATTTGATGTGTGAGATTGTAGCCAACCAACTCCTTCAATAAAAGTAGCATGAATCTTTGAGTAATAATGACCAGAGTTTAAACATGGCTTGACCAAATGGCTTTAACATTCCCCTCAGTTTGATTAAATTTGAAACGAGTTTCTTCCTAAATGTAGGCCTCTGACCTTTCCTTTCTTATGGTATTTACTTTAGAAACCTCGTAAATTGTTTCTCTTCCCTATGAGATGTATTATACTTAAAGCCTCCTGCCGGTTTCATAACCTGGGGCCATCTTTCTCAAGGACCTGGCTCTGGTGTCTGAGTTTTCCATAATAGGTACCCTGTCCTAGAATCTAGGATGGCTGGTCCCTAAATACTTCTTCTCAGATGTTGCCTGACTATCTCCTGTCCTCTAGTGGTAATCTGTAGAATTACTTCACCCTTATTTCAAGATTGAACCATCCGATATTGAAAATAATCATCCCAAATCTGGCAAAGGAAGTACAGAGAAAATAATTTTATGTTCTCTGAAACTATTTTAAAAAGTGATTTTTACTACAGATAGATTCTTCTAAATTTATCTTGGGTTCTGTACTGATCTGACCAGTTAGTAGCTTCATTAAATTGAAGGGATAAAATAATAAAATACAAGTAAAAAAGGATTAAAAAGAGGCAAACTTTATTGAGCATTTGTTGTGTATCAGGGACAGTGTTAAAGGTTTCACATACATTCTTGCATCTAATAACAAGAAACTGTGAGGTAGATATAAATATGTATGTGATAGATAAAGACCCCCTGAGTTTTGGGGTGGTTAAGTGCTTTGTTCAAGATCATACAGCTAGCCAGTGAAATATTTGAAATCTGGCTCAAAAGTCTAACTCCAGAGTCCTTGCACTTAGCAACTATATATTCTTTATCTGTCAAAAGTACTATGAATAAAATTTTTCAGGTAGCAGTAAATTGTAGCAAAAGCCCAGATGTTACCATTCCTTTGCCCTGATTGCCACTGTATTTCCTGATTGCCACTGTATTTCTCTGTTATACATTACCAACCTTCTTTAAAAAGTATCTAATGAGATAACGCCACTTCTTCCCTTCCCATTTATTATTCAGTCACCTTCAGTCTGGCTCTGGCTCCAGCCCAGTCTCCTGAAAAATACTTGTTAAGGTTACCAATGACCTATGTCAGGTGCCATGAAACAAGAATTATCTATGTAGATTTCCAGGGATCTTTACTGAAACTCTCAAGAGTATTAAATCTAAAAGACTACTTACTTCTTTTTGGAATTGTTTTTCTTTTAATTTCCATTACATTATTATTTCAATTTTTTTTCCCTTCTTCCTCTTCTTCTTGTTCCTTTTCCCTCTTTCCCCCTTGATCTTCGGCTTCATATCAATAAAGCTTTTGGGTTTATTTTGTAGACTCAAATCCTCTTGAATTTAGAAAGAAGGAATAAGTCAACATCACCTTGGACTCTTTTTCATTTTCATAGATTAAAGAGTAAAAATCCATTTGTCCATATTACAAGCAAACTTGTATCTCTATGAGGTCTTTATTCTTGAATCCATCTAAGTAATAGGCATCTTCATTCCAAAGTCTCAAATTCATCTAAAATTAAATATATCAAATATTTATCTTGGTTTTCCACACTAAATCACAATGTCTTCACCACACATTCTGTCTTATCTCAATAATTGCCAGATTTATCTGCCTGGCTCTTCAGACTAAAGCTTGGAGCTATGCTTTTCCTCATTTGCTTTTCCCTCCTCTCTAACATCTCATCTATTATATTTTCTTCGTCTCCTCTCTTTTCTCCAACTTCCCCTCCAACAGCATAACTCAGGACAGTCGTATCAATCTCCATAACAACTGCAATAACCATTTAATCCTCTCACTTGTTCTATGCCTAATTAATTCCACACCAGCCATTTAAAAAGACCTTCGTAATAGTCAAATACTATTATTTCAGTTATCTACTAAAAGTCTTTCTACAGCTTCTGGTTTTACACATAATAAAACCCAAAGCCTGCATAGCCCAACACAATTTGTGCCACGTTCCCCTCCGTTCTCACCTTGTATAAAACCTCAGTCACTTGTCTCTTTTCATTTCCTCACACATATCACATTCCTATGTCCAACTTTTGTTGGAAATTTGGTTCCTAAATCCTTATATCCTGACTAAGGCTAAAAAACAGCAACTTATATTGATTGCTATTTTAGGAATGATTTACCACCCCAAATAGTTTTCTTGTCCCAGAAAAGTGTTGCCATTCAGCTACCCATATCTAAATTCTTACTGATTTGCTATTTTATCCATATCAATTATCACCTTCCAATACAGTATATAATGTTCTTGGTAATTATGCTGCTTTTCTTGGTCAATTTTTCTCAGAATGTAAACTTCATGAGAGCAGGGATTCTTGTATGTTTTGTTCATTTATGTGACTACTCATAAAGAGGCTTTGCACATAGTAGAAGTACCATAATTATTTGATGAATGAATGACAAAACAAATGTGTCATTTTAAGAAATCTATATTAGGACAAGGAAACTAGAATATAGACTTTTGCTAAACCCATTCTAAAATCTGTCTACTTTTACTCAAATTATTTTATTTTCTCCGTTTAAAATGAATTTAAATTGTCTGGCATGAGAAATAACATGCGTTGTTTTATTTGGCAAGACACCTGTGGCCGTTATGTTTATTGTTCAATTTTGGTATGCTTTCTAGACATGTATTGAAACTAGAGGTTATAAAAAAAATCAGATCTAACTCATGTTGAAGGAGTTAATCTGGACTGTCAACACATATTATTACATGAGCACAGTCTAAAGAGCATATGGAAAACATACTTTTATTATAAAATAAGATTTGTTAGAGCATACATTTCTGTTCACTGATGTAGCTCAAATATGCAAGCATTAAATTCCCAAATATGCAAGCTCTCAAATATGCAAGCATTGAATTCCCAGTTTTACTACGTTGGAAATTTTAACATACAAAGATTTAATTTTACCAAAATATTTCTTAAAACTCAACCAAAGACAAGATTTCTTATGTCTTAGAACTTGTACCTTACTTGATAGCTCAAATAGATTTAATTGGAACTCAATAAAGTCTTTTTATTTTAATTAGGTAATAGAATGACTTTCTACTTTAAGAAGAATAAAGTAAATGCATAAATTTATAGATGAGATATTTCAATGTCATTCAAATATTCTAATATTATTATTTTATATGTATTTCAAAGTTAACATAAAATATAGAGTTATTATGTTTTATTTACTTTCTTGTTCTTGGTTAGCTGATTAAATGTTCTTATAGAGAATTTGGAGAACATAATTAAAAAGCAAATGTGTATATAAGAAAATGTTTTCTGAACTCATTTTATTCTGGTATCATTAATTATTGTTGCTTTAACTATTAATTACAATATGTGTATTTCCAAGTATTCTGGTCCTGATTTCACTTTATCACATTATTTTCTTGAGATTCTTTGTATGAGCTAAATACTTAAAAGAAAATGAACACACATAGTTCGCTTTGTAAATAATTTTATTTTTATTTTTTTAATTTATTGGGGTGACATTAGTTAATAAAATTATATAGGTTTCAACTGCACAATAATATGTCATGTGTATATTGTATTGTGTGTTCAACACCCAAAGTTAAATTTTCTGTCCATCACCATGTAGTTTATTTTAGAATTATCTTTTCTTGCTTTTAAGTTAAAAGTAACATTTTGTTTTGTTTAGTGTTCTATTATTCAAAAAAAAAAAAACCTCTTTATGGACTTAGGAAATAGAACAGTGATTGTCCTATATTATTTCAATAATTTATTATATTTTTAAAGTTTCGTTGATATATGATATATATTTATAAATTCAGAAGTTATAAGTGTACAGCACAATTAATTTTCACAAAGTGAACTTACCTGGGTCTCTGTCACCTAAGTAAGAGATAAAATATTATCTTCAGTGCAGGAGTCCTCTGTTTTGCATCCTGAACCCCATTCTAGTGACTGCCTGAAAGGCAACCATGTACCTGATTTCTAACCCCATGGTTTATATTTGTCTTTTTTTTATATAACTTTATAGAAATAAATCATCCAGTACAGACTCTTTATGAATCTATTTTTATTCATTTGGGTTTACCTCTATAAATAGAAATGCTAGATCGTAAGGTGTGTAAATACTCACCGGTAGTAGAAACTATCAAATAATTTTCAAACTCATTTTATCAACTCAAATAGTATATGCAAGTTCCAGTTAATTCACGTTACCAAACAAGAAATATCGTGTGTATTTATAGCCAATTAAGTGAATGCGGAGTAGTATTTTATTGTAATTGAAATTTGTATTTTCTTATTGTCTAAATAATTGAGCACATTTTCATATGTCCATTTGCCATATACTTTTTTTTTTTTGGTTAAGTGCTTTTATTGAGAACCTTGCTCATTTTTCTATTGGTTTGGTTAATTTATTGATTGTAGAGTTTTTTTTTCTATTCATTATACATGCTTTTGGATATAGCATATGGATGTGTGTGTATGAGTGTGTGTGTTTGTGCATGTGTGCATAGTATATAATTTCTCCTACTCTTGTTTCTTAATGAAAAACAATTTTTTAATTTAAATGAAATCCAACATTTTATAAGTCTAAGAAAATAAAAGCCATAGTTTTCCAGGATCCAGTTCAAGATATTACATTGCATTCAGTTGTCATGTTTCTCTAGTATATGCCAGTCTGACTATTATCTACTATTATTTTACTTAATTGTTCAACCCTAGTATAAGCAACTCTAGCATGTCAAGTAGTTTCTGAATTGTTAAGCTACAGCCCTTTCTGGGATTTATTTTAGTGACTATTCTGAAAGTCCTCAGTTTTCTGATAGGTAGAAGTGTTTTATGGCTTTGTAGATTAACTAGCTCATTTTGACTTTTAGAGTGAAAGTAAAATGATGATCTCTTGCAATATATCTACATCTGAATTGTAAATCCTATTTTCTATTTTTTTATAAAGATGATTAACTCATAATTTTCCATTATTTCCTCCATTGTATGTATTTAAGGCTACTCTATTAAATATCACTATATCTGTCCTAGTTTTAACATGCAGGAGTTTTATAATTATTAAAATAAGATCTTATTCATATTATGATTTCTTTTTTGACCATAGACTATTTATAAATCTACATATTTAAATCCAATTTTAAGTAATTTTCTAGTTATCTTAGAGTGACTTTTAGCATAATTGCAGTGTCATAAGAGAATATATTCTGCATGATTTCAATTTTTTTATTTTCTTTTACTTTTTGATGAAGTTTACATTAAGTTTTTGTGTCTTATGTGTTTGGAAAGAGTGTTTACTGAATATTTGAGTTACAGAGCTTTACACATATTACTAAGGCAATTTTTATTAGTAATGCTGTCTAATCCTTTATACTTTTACTGATCTTTTGTTTACATGTTTTGTGTACCTCCAATAGAAGTATGTTTAAATCACTTTTTCTTTCTTTCTATGCTTTTTATATGTATTTGAAAACCATGCTATGAAGTACAGTATGTCTAGAATAAATAGGTTGCATTTTTCAATATTATAAATAATCCTCTTTTTCTATAGAAATTAAATTTTCTTGACATCTCTTATGTGTTATAGACACATTAGCTTTCTTTTGGATTGTACATTTATAAACCAATTTCCATTATTTTACTTTCAAACTTTCAGCATAACAAAACGTTAGATATATTTATTGTACATAGAAACATTTGGGTATTTATTTAGCAATCTGATTATATTTAGAGCACTTAGTGCATTTACACTTAATATAATTTCTCATTTATAATGTGCTTTTTAAATTGTTTCACCTGATATATCGGCCCACTTCCTCATGTCTTGAAATTTTTATTATTTTCAGCTTTCTATTTTTTATTGTGTATGTTTAATAATTTTCTAAAAATTGAAACTTTCATCCTTGGTTTGGAAAGAAAAATATTAATGGACAATTTTACACTTTTGTAATTCCAAAAAAATACCAGGAATTTAAAACATTTTAACTCCATTTGCCTCTCATTTGATTCTGCTTCTTTCCAATGCTTCAATTCTTCACCCACTTCATCTGATTCCTTGAGGATAGTACCCACTTCAAGGTGACTATGTTAACTTCATAAATATTTATGTGCAAACGTCTTTAAGCTAATTAATGCATCACTACTTCTGGCAACATAAGAATTTAAAAGTTATAGGTTATTTTTTATCAAAAAAGCAAAGAAAAAAGAAAAAAGAATTATTTATGTGTGGATCTAAGTTTCAGAATTTCATACATAATTTTAGTATATTGAATAGTATGCTTATGAAGACAGATCTTTTTTAAAAATAGCATTCTACTATAATTTTTTATTGTTCAGGAACACTGAGCTCCTGGTTTTTTTTTTTTTTTTCCATTTTAATATATGTCAGTAGTCTTCTCTCCATTTCTCCCATCATTCACATTTGCACCTCTAATTCTCAACACCGTACAAGTCAGTGATCACATTTCACCAAGTAAACTCCCTATTTCCTTCTTAAAACTTATTTTGTTTTTTTAATTTGTTCTGCATCTTCTGCTGTTCAAAAGTCTAATAAGTTTTTACATGTTATACTACAAAATCCTCTCAATTTTTGCTTTGATTTTCCTCTATAATAGATATATTTATTTAAAATGCTGATAGCAAGTGCCTTCACTTGGATCAAACTCTACAAATAAAATCACCTTCATTACCATAAAATAAAGCACAACCATCACATAATATTGAATGCCTTCCATAAGCTGGTCTTTGCCCAACTTTCTAGCCTCATATTTTTTCCACTCTCTCTTTTGCATTTTATTTTATAGCAACACTCTAACTAAGCTCATCGGCTTTGTCCAATCATTCATGAATTATGAATAAAGAAAAGAAGGATGAAGGAAAAAAGAAGTAAGAAATGAGAAATGGATGCTTCATGAATTATGCTCAGTATAGTTATATTACAGTAGATGTTTTAAGAAAATAAATATAAGAGTTTTGAAATGGAACACCTAGGAAGATACTACATGCCAATGTCCATATGGAAAATAAAACAGGACCATTTGAGATGAAAACATATTCAAATCTTTAAAAACAGTCTCTGTGAATTTTAGTGATCAGTTATTAAGATCATTACATAATCAGTGTTATTGCAATTATTTTTACTGAATAGTCATACTGTTTATTTTCTGTATAATTTCTTTCTAAAAAGGAGGAAAATTTACCAGTCTCCTATGTGAATCTGACATCTGCCTATTGCTTGGAATATTTTTTTAACTTGCTTTCATAAATTACCAAATATTTCTTTCCTGTGAGAGAAGAAACTTCCCCAGAATATAATTTTACTTCTGTTGTAGTATAAATAGTAGACTCCATGGCCCTCTACTGCAGGATATTGAGATGGCATGGAATTAATTTTAAGGAAATTATTTAAGATGCTTAACTTTTGCAAAGATCAGAATAATTTATTGTAGCAATTTTGAGATTGAATTATGACCCTGAAACACTAATCTTATAAATGTGTTTCATAGATATGTTTTAAAATAAAATATTGGGTTTTTCTGGTCTGAATTTTAAATAACTTCATTTTTTTTTCTTTCTTTTTTTTTTTTTTTTTTGGCACAGGGGAGTAGGGTAGTGGTGTATTATGTGTTCATTGTAAATAATTCCAATAGCACAGAAAAGTTTTAAAGAAATTACCTGAGTTCCAAGTCAGTTTGGTAATTATTAGATATATTTTCACAGTTTGGGGCAGACTGCTTTGGAGTGTTTCTTCTGTTTCTCAGGTAGGTATTTCGTTTTTCTTCATGAGCATAAGCAGGTGTACCAGCATTTGGTAACTTGCCTTGGGTGTATTGAAATTGAGAAAGAGAACAACTGTTTCATTGGTACAGATTAGAAAGGGTTTACTCATGGTGTCAGAAAGAGTAGTTATGAATCCTTGATCATGATGGCTTCCTCAGGTTTTCAGCTCAGTTTTCTTCATAGCTGAACCTAAGAACATTGGTCCCCAGAAAGAAGCAGAGATACAAAATCAAAAGCCTAGAAGAGATGGACATCAAGATAATCTAATCAAAGAGATGTTTCAAAAATTTTTTCTTTTATTTGTTTTGGAATTATCTGGTAATCTTACAGATGAGAGATATTGTGATCTTTAAAAAATCCTTGATATAGAAATAGTCCTCCTAATAAATTTGAGAATTTAATAGACTATATCTAGAAATGTGCATTTCTATATATTAGAAGTTTCCTTAAATTAAATCTGATAATGTAAAATTTTTATTTTTAATAAAATTTTACATGTATAGCCGAATATTCTCTAAGCACATTTATTTGTATTATATTAGCACAGGTATACTGATATTCTTTATCCTCAAGGACACTCTAATTTATAGTTCTTTACTTATATAGAAATTTATCCAACACTTACCTTGGTGACATTCATAAACCTTCTGGACTATCTTGAAATACTACCAGATTATCAACTAATTCTGCTAATGGGGTCCCTGAGATCTAAAATGATAAGGTTAATGTGCTCCATAATAAGATATATATGAAAATCGGCCTATGGCGAATAGAATAATTTAACCTTTCAAGATCACTCTAGGATATACAGTTCTAGAAATGTTTTATTAGGCAAAATATCACTAAAAATTGTTTCTAAGATATGTTAAATGTAGTGTGGCTTTTGTTATGTCTGAATAGCCCCTTACAGACTTAACTATTTCTCAGATAATAACTATAAATTTCAGATAATTTTTAAAAATAATAATAATCTGAATGGTCTACATGGTGAACAAAAGGAGACAAAGTTTTGAGTTTAATAAAAGTTTAAAAAAAGAGAATTACATGATATGAGAACAAAGTTCATTTTTCTCAGTTATTGAATAGGACAAGAGAGAGCAGGCCACAGTTGTTGCATAGGACAAAAACAATAAAAAGTTTACTAATTGAAAATAAAAATGTATTGGACAAATTAAATTTTAGATTACATATTACAGAAGAGATAATTTTCTAAATGTAATGTAGGTCTGAAGTAAGTTAAACTCAGTGAGGGGAAAAGGATAAAATTAAAATGTGAAAGGGAAAAAGAGATTGAAAGGGAAGGTGGATAAAACTTTTGCTTCAAGATAAGTTGCCGGAACGTGGTGTTTTCACTAGGAAAAAGAAGTCTATGTTAATTAAAATTTGAAAAGGGGAAAAATATTTTCTTGGTAGATTTCCCTCTCTAGAACCTACAATTTCTTGTAAAATACCATTAAGAGCTTCTATGATTCTTTTAAATATAAAATACCAGTACACAGGAGAAAATAAAAACTAAGAGTGAAAATAGATAAATGGAAAAAAATTGTACAAACAATGGAGAATTGTTGAAGCAGTATATATATTTCAGAAAATAGAGGGAGAAAGGTATATTTTATAAAGCCAATATAAAAAAAAGTGAATATATAACATGGTATAATTAAAAAATACATGTTCTACATAAACATAGACACAAAACCCTTAATAACATATTGTATTCAATAATATATAAAAATTAAGATACATTTGCAAACATATTGGAGACATCTAAAAAATCCTATGACTAACATTGTACTTTATAGTAAAAGATTGAATTATGTTTCTCTATAATCAGGAATATGGCAAAGAAGCCCACTCTCATTATTTCTACTAAGCATTTATCAAATGACAAAACTAAAGCAATTAGTAACAAGTGTGATGTCCTTTATTCAAGATAAAACAATTCATGAATTGGAGGATTACAAACAATGTACTGTTCCACAGAGATTTGAGGACAAGAGCAAGTTTTATAGAGCATTAGAAGAGGCAATGAGGAATTGGGGAATGATTGTCTGGCAGGTGGGGATTTCCTTATGAGGATAATGAGTACTATTTTCTAAGATAAGCTGAGGTTAGCTAAAGCTAAGTTGGAGTACTGTGATGCGTGTATGTTAGGTTTCTTTGGTGTTCCTGTAAGTGCAGGTTGATTTAAGTTTAAATTTGTGACAGGTCAGGCTGTTGAAGCAGCTTCCATTTTGTGAGTCCAGATATATAAATAAACTTTATCACATTATACTGGTCAAACTGGTCAGTGAGATAAGATCAAAACAAACAAACAAAAAGAACATAAAAGTTATAAAGGTAAAAAAGAAAGAAAACTATTCGCAGTTATATTTGCTTACATAGAAAAAAATCTGAAAATCTATAAAATAGAACTAATAAGTGAATTTAGCATAGTTCAGAAAAAAAGTCAATATATTCAAGTCAATTATAGTTTTATATGCTGGCTATAATAAAAAAAAAAAGTAACAGAAAAATCTATTCCAAATAACACCTAAAAAACAAAATTCTTAGAAACAAATTTAATAAAAGATGTATAACATCTCAACTTAAAATAAAGATTATAAAACACTGTTTAGAAAACTTTTTAAAAATCTAAATAAATGAAGAGGTACTTTGTGATTGGTAAACTTAAAACTGAAAGATAGCAATTCCTCTCAAATCAAACTACAGATTTATTGATATCAAAATGCCAATTATATTGATTCTTCTTCAAGCTGATTTTGTGTCATGTACATTATTTTAATTCTTAATTTTTATTTATTTTAAAAAACTTTTAAATTCATAATAATTTTAGATTTACAGAAAAGTATCAAAAAATTACAAAAAGCTCCCCTGTAGACCACATCCAATTTTTCTTATTGTTAACAACTTACATCACAAAAGGTTTTGGCCACCAATTCCAATGTGTGGAAAAGGAGGTCAGTTCCCACACACCAATAAGAAATTCTCCAATACCAGTTGGGGTGTCCTACAGTGAATCTACAGTTCACTTTGAGAAGAATTGCTGCCTTTACAGTGTTAAGTCTACCAATAAGTTTAACTCAGTTCTGACACTATCTACCTAGAGATAGACCCCACAGATTAAGGAGTCAGTCCTACAAAACTAACCCCCATCCCCAATTCAGATGCCAGTATGGTAACAAAAACATTAAAACTTAATACTAGTGAAAGAGTAAAAGGATGCTTATAGCAAAATTTAGTAACCTAAACACAATATTAGAGAAGAAAAATGGCTGAAAAGTACTGAGCAAAACATCCAATGTAAGGAATTACTCAAGGAATAACAGGATAAATGCTTATAAAAGAAGTAATTCTTAAAAAGTATTAAAGAACACATTAATGAAATGGAAAAGAGTAAAAATACAATCAACAAAATCAAATATTCTTTTTGTTTTGGAAAGAAAAAATAAAACTTTTTCAGACTAATCTTGGAAAAAACTAAGGAGAATCAATTACATTAAAATGGAAATGTAAAGGGTGAAGTTATAAATATTGCAAAGATAAAAACAATAACAAACATAAAGCACAAAAAAACAGAAAAATTAATGAGAACATTTTTATTATTAATTATAATACACAGACTTAAAAGTAAAAATAATACTGATAGGAAAACTTTTGAATCTGCACTATCCCCCCATTCACTACAAAGACTTCCGGAGCAATGACCAGGAATTTCCAGTGGTCTCTTTTTATTTTTTTTGTGTTTCTGAACCGAGTACTCTGAAACTGCCATCCACTGATTAGATGTGGTTTTTAGTGATGGTAACATTCTTCAGATTACAGTGTTGAATTTCTTAATGGAATAATAAATCTCAGAATCTTAAAATTATAAATCGAAATTTTTCCTTTCTGTAATTTTGTAATCTGGAATGACGAAATGATGGGAGGGAAATACTATAAGGGGAGACTAAAAAATATACATAATACATTTTTTTAACCCTTACAATCTATTTATAAATGTATGTTTTTCTCCTGAGTGAAGCATGGCTGGTACATCGTGTCGTTGTCTTGGTAGGAAGGGTTATGTGACCAAAAAAATTTGTTCAGTGTCTGTCTTAATCAGTTAGGGCTGCTATAATAAAATTTCATAGACTAAGTAGCTTAAACGACAAACGTTCATTTCTCATAGTTCTGAAAACTGGAAAGTCCAAGGTCAAGGTGACTGCAGATCCTGTCTGGTGATCCTCATTCATAGATGGCCATCTTCTCATCATATCCTTAAGTGGCAGGACAGAGCAAATAAGCAAGCTATTATGTCTCTTTTCATAAGGGTACTAACTCCATTTGTGAGGTCTCTCCTCACATGACCTAGTCACCTCCCAAAGGCCCAAGCTCATAATACCATCACACTGCGGGTTAGGATTTCAAGGTATGATAATTGTGGAGACACAAACTTTCTGTCCATAGTATAGACTTAGAGTAAAATTAACTCCACTATCACCTAACCTTTTTTTTTTTTTTTTTTTTGGTGGGGAGGCGGTGGTGGTAAGAAGCATTCCCTGAGTCTGAGAAACCAAAAAAGTTCTATAAAGTGAAGATGTTTTAATATATAGAAGTATAATTATTATCTAATCATTTACATATTTCACATATCCATTTAGCACTCCTCACAGAAAATCATAACATTTTGACAACCCAGTTTAAATTTTATGATGACCACTTTTTTCTTACTGAAAGTTTTTTTTTATTTTTTTTCCTGATCATACAAGCAACATACATTAATTATAAAAAAATACATAGGAGATATAAAAGCACAAGGAAAAAAAAGTCATATGTAATTCAAATCAAACATAATTTCTATTAACATTTTGGTATGTGTCATCTTTTTTTTCCCCTGCGTGTATGCATATATGTGTATGAGTGTATGTGCAAGCAAATAGCAAATGCGTTGATGGCCATTTCTTGATTATAGAAAATGGTAAACAATGAATAAAACCAGTTTCTTCTGAAGATTTATATAGATTAAATAGAGTTTAAATGCATTGAGATAAAAATTTAAAAATATAGGAAACGATTAACTTTATAGATAATTCTGCTATTCTATTATTCAAATTGATCACTATTCGTGCAGTTTTACTCCTTTTGTCTTCAAATCATTTTTCTACATTAGAAAAGCAATACCATTCATGCATAAATTGTGTATGCACCTACAGATCTGCAGGCAATGCTTTTTTAAATATGCATCTTCATTTAAGTCTCATAACATTTCGCTTAAGTTGTTGAACTTTGTAGTCTGTAATTATCTTAAAATGAGTCATGCCTCTGTCTTCATTGGTTAATCCCTTGCTAAGTTACAAAAAAAGACTTATGAACATTATTAAGCTAAATTTACAGTTTTTTTCTTTTCAAAAAGCAAGCAGAGTGACTGTCCCTCCTCTGTGCTTCCATAGCACCTAATACAGTCCACTTTTTTTCATTTTAGCACTTATCTCACTGCTGTAATTATTTGTGTGCATTTCTCTCCCATTAAATAATGATCCCATTAAAGCAATGCTCATTTCTCATTCCTGGCACCTAGCAAAATTCTTGGCATATAGTAGATTTCAGGAAATAATTTTTAAATGAATAAAAACCCTTTTATATTACTTTCATCAGCTTTAATGTCACAATTTGTACAGCAATGTTGACAGAATGATCTGCTTTCATTGTTATCTATAGAGATTTCACAGCTGCTATACATATATTGAAACATCCTTAGGTTTAGCAACCTCTACATAAATTTACAAATCATTAGAAAATACATCATAGTATTTGTGAGTTGCCTAGGTAAAGAACACATTCACAATGGCTAACAGATTTCTAATTTGGTCTTTGTCAACATCGAAAGAAATAGGCCAGTAGTCATTTTATAATATATACATGTATCAAATCATCAGGCTATAAACTTTAAACATACACAATGTTATATACCAATTATATTTCAATAAACCTGAAAAAAAAGATGTTTAAGGAAAAAAAAAGAGATCAGAACATTTCTGCAGCACACTCAGAAAGTCACATTGAATCTTCTTTACTGAGATCAGAAAATCTTTACATTTTGAGAACTATAATGGAAGATAATGGACACTAATATCTGGTGAATCTTTGTTCTGTAGAAAAGGTAAAAAAAATTATTTTAAAACAAATGCATTAATTTCGTTAACCTGTTTTAAATTATGTTGTGCATAGCCTGCACAAGTCGTGCTCATTAAAAACTAGAATAGTCGTCTGCACAGCTTTCTATTAGGATATATGTGTTTTAACTAATTGTTGGCCTCTTTAGATTCTGCGAGTGCTCTTTAAGCATCTTTAAGCTTTCTACTGGAGCTACTACCAGACTGTGTGTCATATTCTATTGATGATCTATTCAATTTTGATTTATAAATATTTCTTATATATATTCTTATTTCTGGTACAGAGGTCCCCAAAACACTTGGAATTTCCTAAGTGCTGAGAGAGATAAAAAATGTATTTTCTTATATTAATGAGGTGATTTTTGGACTCCACCTAAGGATGGGGACTGCTGCCAGGAAAATAGACCAGGTGATTAGAGGGTTGGAACTTTCAGTCACCCCACCCAGTCTCAGGGGAGGAGAGGCTGGAGGTTGAATAGACCCCAGTGGCCAATGATTTAATCAACCATGCCTACATAATGAAGCCTCCATAAAATCGCCAAAGAACCTGGTTTGGTGAGCTCCTAGTTGGAGAACATGTGGAGATACTAGGGGAATGGTGCACTCAGAGAAGGTATGGCAGCTCTGTGCCCATCCCTTGCCCTATGCATCTCTTCCATCTAGCTGGAGTTACATCCTTTTATAATAAACTGGTGATCTAGTAAGCAAAATGTTTCTCCGAGTTTTGTGAGCTACTCTAGCAAATTAATTGAACCTGAGGAAGAGGTCATGGGAATCTCTTATTTATAGCCAGGCAGTCAGAAGTACAGGTAGCAACGTAGACTTGAGGTTGGAATCCTGAGTTGGAGGGGTCATTGGCACCTCCAATATATATACCTAGAAGGTGAGAAGCATGGGTGATAACCTGAGTTTACAAATAGCATCCGAAGTGGGTGTGAGGAGCAGCTTTGTAAATCTGAACCCTTAACCCGAGTAATCTGACACTATCTCCAGGGAAATAGACATCAGACTCCAGTTGAATTGTAGGGATATCCACTTGGTGTTCAGAGGCTCTTGGCAGTGTAGGAAATAACCACCCCCTCAAAGGTTACAATTGGCTCCAGAAATCCTAAAGATCTGCAATGGTGGCAACTTAATTCTTAATTCTCAGAATTATAACATTGTATCTCATCTTAAAGAATCTAGCTAAATTTGACAATAGTCCAGAAATAGCCTGCAGCATTTTAAGACTATATATGGCAGAAAAAAAAATAGTATGCGTGATTTTTCATAATCTGAGAAGGCTTGGCTCTGATGTAATTTATAATGACATTGTGTGAAGAGAGACCAAAGGGAACTGGTCTCTCTTTGGGAGCTTTAAGTTCCCAAAAGCTATTTAGCTCTAGAGTCGAAGCTGGAAAATATAGCTGAGTTAAAAGTACAGAATGAAATTATATGAGTCAAATTTAGCTTTAGAGTCATTAACATAAAATCAGTTCTAGTTGATTTGAAATAATCAAAAATAGGAGGCAAAGATAATATAGAATGTTTGGAGTTAGGCTCCAGGAAATAATAGTTTACTATTGTCTGCTACCTCTATAGCTTGAAATACACAAAAGAAGAAACCCAGCCTGAATTAATGTATTGGAAAGAGCCTGCCAAAGAGAACTCAACATAGCAAATGAAAGTGCAAAGCATTTCAGCCAAGGTAGAGAACTCCCGCAGCTCCTTAATTTCCAGATTGACATATTTATTTGGGAGCTACATAAATATTTTAAACCTCTGTTTTTGTTTTTAAAACCCTCAGTTTTTCATATTCTAGGTAAAAATTGCCAAAAGCCATTATGACTCTCAAGCCAGAGATTTAAGAATCATCCTTGGTTCCTCCAACTCCTTCACTTCAACACATCATCTTCTCTCTCTTTCATATGATTCCATTCTAGTCGCCTGTATCATCTCACCTACACCACTCAGATGGTCTCCCGAGCAGTTTCTCTATTTCCGTCTTGCCTCTCTCCCATCTTTTCTTCAAAAGGAAGCCAGCATAATTTCTACAATCACAAATTTACTCATTAAATCAATTGGACACCTTCTAAATGAATTAAAAAACAAAACAAAACAAACAAACAAAAAAAACAACTCAGTACAGTTCATAGCACCTTGTGTGACCTGACTCAATTATCTCTACAAAATTTGTCTTGTGATGTTCCTTCCTCGTGAACAAGTCTTTATTTTCAAATTCTTCAAGATGACAATCTTTATCTTCCACGGTCTTTTGTTTTGTTTTGTTTCATTTTGTTTTGTTTCGTTTTGTTTTCTTTTCTTTTCAAATATATCACATATAAAATTCACTATTTTAAAATGCATACGTTGGTGATTTTGAACCATTCACAAGGTTATACAACCATTACCACTGTATAATTGCAGAAAATTTTTTATCACCTTAGAACAAATCCTGTACCCACTGGCAGTCACTACCTGTTACTCACTACTCCCAACTACTGACAGCCACTGATTCAGTTTCTGTTCAAACATTTCATATAAATGGAATCATAAAGTCTGTGACCTATTGTGTCTGACTTCTTTTACTTAGCCTACTGTTTTTAATGTCCATCCATATTAAATATATCAGTACTTTATTCTTTTTGTAGCTGAATAATATTCCATTGTATATGGATATACCACTTTTGTTAATTCATTGGATAGTTGATGGAAATTTGGGTTACTTTCACTTTTGGGCTATGATGAATAATGTTGTTATAAACATTCATGTGCATGCTTTTTTGTGTGGGCATATGTTTTCATTTCTCTTGGGTATATACTAAGGTGTAAAACTGCTGTCTTATGTGGGAAATCAACATTTAGCTTTTTGAGTTCCACAGTAAATATTTCCATAGCAGAGGCACCAGTTTATATTCCATAATGAATGAAGGTTCAATTTCTCCATGTCCTCATCAACTCTTGGTATTGTTCTTTATTCTTCTTATTATAGCCATGCTAATTGGTGAGAAGTTGTATCTCAGTTGTGGTTTAATTTGCATTTCAATAAACACTAAGGAAATTAAGTATCTTTTCACACTTTTATTGGCTGTTTGTATACCTTCCTTGAAGAAATATTTATTTAGATCATTTACTCATTTTTTAATAATAATAAACCAGTAATATAAATAAAATGTTTCTCTGCATTCGAACCACAAATTATCAAACTCAAGGAGGGGGTCATGGGTACCCCCAATTTGCAGCTAAGTCCAACAGAAGTGAGGGTAGCCTGGGGACCTACTACTTGCACTTGGTGTCTGAAGTGGAGGCATTTTTGTGGGGCCGATCCATTAACTTGTAGGATCTGCTAACTCCAGGTAGTTAGTTTGTGTTCAGGAGAGCAGGAGCATTGCTTAGTGTGAGAAAAATAAAAAAACACACATTTGCTTACAGAAATATTCTCTGAGTAGAAAAACAGAGTTTTCTTTTACACACAGACACACACACACACACACACAAACACACACACACACACACACACACACACACCCCATTACCACCATCACCGTCATCACCACATCAGTCTGGCTATAAACTAGACCAAGAAGAAATTATAAAATAAGAGTTAAAGACAGTTTTAAGCAGTGGCAAAATTCTTGGTCTTTCTACATCATATAGCCAGTTTGATAGTCTGAATGGTCTAATACTCAATTGAATAAAGTAGTAAAATTATTTACGTTTCTTTATTATAACAACTCATAGAATCTCACAGTTTCTTATTAGGATACAGAAAAAAAGAAAAAAAATTCTTTGATTTGTAACATAAATTAAAACACTTTCAAATAATCAAATTAATTCAAAGAAATTAGTAATGTGGATTTATTGTTATTTTAGAACTCCCATTCATTAGGGAACCTAATAAGCTACATTTTTTATTATTTTATTTACTATATTGCATACTGCCTTGAAATCCCAGTGAATATATGGTGTAGATTTAGCATAGTAGACCAAATAACAGGTTACAAACAAACCATCTAAATCAGGGATTTAAATGTAAGCTGGCGGGTAGAGTAAATACCAAGAAGGCATTTGGAATATCTCCACCAATCTCAGGCAAACACGAGTCTCCATCTGATACATTTGACTGATTTTATAAGGCTGTTCTTTGTTTAAACTTCCCCTCAGTGAACAGTAGGTTTAACTGGAATTCTCCTTCCTACGCTCACCTTTACAGAGCAGGAAGGGCAGCTGCTTATACAAGGAGGCAATTCTGTGGCCGAAAGTGAGGATTTGGGGCAAGCAGGTAAAGTATGAATTCCCCGTTTATAAACCATAACAATTACTGCAATACAATTGAGAAGATCTCCAGTGTGTCTTGAAAATACTTCCCAGAAGAAGTGTCTCATTAGGAGGAGAATGAATGATTTCACTGTCTAAACTCTGGCTTAAAAAAAAATCACCCTCTTTCTTCAGAGTGCCTGATTTCTTCAAAGACCAATCACCACCTGGCCATATTATTGGAATGTTGATGAGTTATAGGAGTTTTCCTTCCTGACATCTTTGGCTGAAACTATATGAAAAGTGATATTCTAGTGCTAGGGAACAAGCTGCAAGTGAACCACTCCAGGATTTAACATTTAGTAGGACAGACAGATATGCGAGCAAATAGTTTTAATACAGTATTATATCGAATATCTATTAGCATACAGGTTGTCATGTGAAAAAATGGAACTCTACCTAACTGTGCTAAAAATCCAATGGATTAATAATTCTCTATTCTGCGGTTAATTCAATCAAATCATGCTCATAATCTGAGTTTGTGAAAGAAAATGTCTTTTTATTTTTATGAACCTTGGTATACATAATTGCCTTCTGCTTTTCAATTTTACTCTCCTATATACAATAGATGTCACTAAGTAAAAATTGCAGGAACGGTACATAACATCGATGCTCATCAATGAGGAGATGAACTAAATAGGTTGACAACTCCTTAATTATACTGATGAATAAAATAAATAAGTTTTTAAAACTAATTAACTTTTAAGTTACAGATAATAATTCTAACTTTTGTTACATTTACTCTAATGCCCGAGGCACTTGGCATAACTAAAAATAAAATATATTGTTGTTAATCAGACTGGTAAACATGCTGTTACCTTTCCACTAATTTTTAGAGAATGTTAATTAGAGAACTTGTTGCAAAAATACTTAATGAGTTCTCATGTGAAGTGGAAATCCTAAGTGTCTTCTTTTTGTGCCTTAATACAGACTTGATTAGCAGCTCCAGGGTAATTATGTTCTAAAGTACTAAAGCAAGAATATCGGAAAGAGGTACGTTTTAGATTGTTACTAATAAAAAATATGTAAAAGAAATCTTTCAAAGATATAATGTATTAGAGAGAATGTAATTTTGGCAAAATATGCAAGTAGACTTGAACTGGATTAATTCTAAATACATTTTATTCCGATTTTAGACATGATGTGGTTAATATAAGTATTTAGATATACTAAATCTTTTACGACAAATGTCAGTTTATTTGATGCTATTTATAAGGAAATACAAACTTACTATATACTGCTAACTGAAAGGCTCATTCCTACTTTACATACATGGCAAGTACTGTTCAAGGTCAAGTTCATCAAGAGTCTGCCATGAATTCCAATCTCTAATTTTCACCTTTGTGTGTTGTCTCAACTAAAACCAGTAGTTCCATTTTGTGTGTATCATGACTATTGTTCCATGAGGTATTTAGAACATGAACATTCTAAATTACATTTAAAATGTTGGATATATGAATAAATACAAATACATACATAAGTGATAGTCACATTTTAAAGAATGGCATTAAGATGCAGTTACCCAGCATCAAGCTGAAGAAGTAAGCCATAATAGTATATTCTTCTTTATCTTCCTTTAGAACTTTATTAGATAAATATTAGATTTTCTTTATTTCCCGTAGCTCATGACTTTTTTTTCTATCTCAGCTATCTACTGCATTTCCCCCCTCCCACATCTATCACTAATTAATTGTAGCTTCATCTCTGTCTAATCTGATATCAAAAAATGCAGCAGTCCAACCTTACTTTGGGGTTAAGGTCACCATTCCACTCATCAGACACAATTAGGATTTGACCTAATACTACATTTATGTAGCTTTACCGATGGATACAAAGCAGTATTTACAATAGGTGCAAATTCCTCGTCTTTTTGCGAGACCCAAAAGCTAAACAGTACATAGCTTCTTTTGCCTCCTCATCCACACAGGCTGCACACACCAGAAATGAAACAGGCATAATATTCAGATGATGTTCTGTTTTTCCAGAAAGAATTCACATTCATATATCTGTCATCCGGGCATTGTGCCATAGCAATCTTAGACCACCTTAATCCTTTCAGAGGTTGAACAGATTTGAATCAGATTTTCAAGTTCCTGAGAGGAGTGAAATATTTAAGGTTTACTGTTATTCTTAGGATTTATTCACTAAGTTCTGCTATCCTTAATTAGTCCTAAACCCCATGATGATATATTCGTTTATGGATCTCACTGGGCTGTATGTTGTCTCCGTAGTTCTTTCTAGTTGTATTTTTAAGTTCATTACAATGGTAGCTGTGAAAATTCCGAGTCTTGAATTTAAGTTGTTTTGCCAAGAAAACATTTATATTAACTTTTTGCATGTTATTTGTGAGCACTGACAACCTATGATCACTCAGAAATATTTTTTTTAAGTGTAGAGAGATGTTCCAAACTGGAGAGTATATTTCCAAGGAATGGTCTTTTGACACTGAATTCTCAGTGAGTGATTTTGTTTTGTTGTGTTTTGTTTTTCTCTCTCTTCAGCATCAGACATCTACAAGCTGACTAGTATTTTATCATATTTTTCAAGAATATGATACATAAGCAAATTTTAAACACAAGAATTTGAACTGAAGAGAATCAGTTTAGATTAAAAGAATCATAAAGTCATAAGGATAAAAGTGGATCTGGAGAGAATTACCTGGATACCTTTAATAATGGGGTGGTAAAGTAGAAATTAACTAGCTTTTGCTGCTTAGAATAAAATAGGAAGATGTTAGACTAAAGTTCAAATTCCTCAACTGGTTTTCTTGTCTTGTGCTAGGATTCAGTTTACAAAATTTCAATTTGGTTTGGCTATTGTTCTTTCTCCTGCATTAAATATAAAACAAATGGTCTCATTAAACATATTTAATATGTAAAAAATATTTAAAAAGTCAGCAATTTAAAAATGTAGAAATATAAAAATTTAAGGAGTATCTGTTGTGAATCAACTTGGGCAACTATCATTAGGATTCCAATACTAGATCTTTCTCATTAAGGTGTTTATTGCTACCTATATAGACACTAAATAACTAAGATAATAAAGATTGGTGAAACTATAAGCAACAGCTGTAAGTAGTAAATACTGCCATGAGATGATTGGTTACATTTTATCATACCCAAAATATAACTTCCTCATAGGGTTTTTTCTTGTCTATCATTGCAAAACATAAAACTTAAAATGTACTATCTTTTAAACAATATATAATATATCTATATAATTACATACTAGGAGTATAAAATAGAGCAATAGTCTTAGAAGTCTGTCAGCCTATAGGTACCATCATCTCTAAGATATTGTGTTTTTCCTTTTACTGTTTTCATAATCTTTGTCCTCCTCTGCTAATTACATTATTTCCTTGAGTAGATGATACACATATGAAGCAAAGCCATTTTTTTCTGAGTTATTTTTAGCAATTTTTTTTGTCTTGTTAAATTGTTAAGTAATCAGAGAGATTATATGGGAAATTATCCAATTTCGTTTTTGTTTTTGTTGTTGTTATTTTTGTTTTTATAATATAGTGAGTATTTTAATAAAGTTATTAACATGATAATTTGCCCAGCCTCAGATTATCAACTGTCCATTCCCCAAAAGGATTCCTGAAAAACTTGTTGAACAAACAAAGCTGAGTTTATAAAACCTATACATGTAATAGAGGTCAGAACCTTGGAATGTCTCAGACTGTGTGATCTTACAGTGAAATTTGCAAAAGAGAGAGCTGTTTGGGATTGCGCCTAGTTTAAAGCGTAATCATTTTGAATTGATATACACAGTGAAGTACGGATCTTGAAGAAATAATTGATGAGCAATCTGTTAATTTTGATAGATAAGCTAGTTTAGTTGGTTCATTGTCTTATGTTATAGGAGAAACTATTTTCTAATGCAAGAAACTAAGCCTGTTCTCATATTTGCCATTTCTCAGTATTGTTTTTGCATGGGCTAAAAACATATATCTTTTTCTAGTATTATTTAACATGAGGAAAGGAAAATATGTTTGTTCTCAGTATGGCTGAAAATTGTTATGTTGGTTTCAGCACTAAGGACCTTCGGCTTCATTGTCCTTGCTTCAAGGGACCAAAAGAAACAATCTTCTTAATCTTTAAACTTCTGATTTTATTTTTTGTCCTGCTATAAAATTGTTCTAGAAATCCATCCACTCTTGAGATTCATACCTAATTAACCCAACTAAAATTTTATTTCTCCTACTGAGTTTCCCCTTAGCATTTACTAACGTAGTTTAGACTACATTATTTTGCTCATACTTTGCTGTGTTCAGGTTATTCATGTGAACTCTGACAAATGGGGCATATTTCTCACTGTGGCATAATTTTATTCGGTTCCATTGTTTCTGACAGTGTCTCATTATGTCCTCATTCAGTTTCCCTTTAGCAACTATTTACACTAATTTTATTATATTTCTGTTGTAATTTTGCATATATTTAGCTCCTCTCAAAGAAAGAACAGGGAACTTGCCCACAAGTGCCAGAATTATACATGTGTTATCTGACCACAGTGAAACAGAGGCTCCATTTATCTCCACAGTTGTCAATATAGACATTGTTTCTAAGAATTTAGTTACAATATCCAAAAACAACACAAGATAAGAATTATTCCATTAAACTAATTTTTTTCCTAAAAATGATCTTTACTTCCTCAAATTGATTCGTTTTTTATTTTACAACTATTTAAAATAAAGAAATCTTTTAAATGATTATGTTTCAAAACTTAGTGGAAACCTTATTTGTAAAAATATAACTTTTTTAAATCAAATATAAAATTAGTCTTGTTTTTATATTTGAAATTTTAGAAAACAAGTATATCTGTTTGTCTTACATTTTCTTTTTTTCCGATAGTAGTACACAATTGATCAAGACAGCAAAACTATATTATAAATAATTACAAACATTTACTAAGCAAAAAATATATAATTGTATTAGAAGTACATCTGTTATAGAGATGATCCTTTTATAAAAAACTAAATATCTATTCATGACTATAGCGATAATAGAAATACGTAACTTTCTCATTAATTTATATATCTTAATATTTTATTTTTATAAATATAATTTTTGAGAAAAATTGTTCAAGTAAACAATATATATAGATAGAATTTGGGTATGTAACATGTGCTTTAAATGTATTTTTTAAATAAGATTTTGAAAATACAAATCTAGCTCCATCAATTTAGGGGAATGTTTCCTCACATCAAACCAGTCGCCAAAATTAGACCTACTTTCTTTTTTAAAAGTCTCGGCTTTGTTTTTTAATTCAAACAAACATGTTAAAGTTGAGCCCTGTGACAAACATCACAATTCAGAGTGAAGACAAATGTTTAAATAGAAGTTAGATTCCCTCAAAGCACTTATGAGACAGATATTATAGTGTTAGATAAACCAGGTTTCTTAATAAGCAGCAAGAAAATGAGCCTATGATACACAAAATATTTCTGCCTCGTCAGTAAATATATATTTTGTTTCTTCCTTCATCTAAATCTATGTCCTTTTTTAAAAATGAAACCAAACTCATGTTTGGTAAGTGAAATTTGAACTAGAAACAACATATTTTGAGTAAATTAATATTATATTAATATTATATTATAGAATTATAATTCTATTATATTACATCTATTATTTAATAACAAATCATAACTTAATATTTTTTCTCAAAGTTAGTGCTAGTAATGCCTTTGAAATCCTGTAAAATATATTCAGAAATAGTATAATCAAGCTCTTGTCAGAGAATGTAGCTATAATCCCAACTCCCATTTGGGTCAAAAAGAGAGCATGCAGAACTTGGAAAATGCATGATAGATGGCCAGAGAATCCACTGACAAGGCCTAGAGTAAGTCTATTCTTGGTTCTTAGTTAAACTTGAATACATTATCCCCATAAATATTAAGTTGCACATGATAGTTGGGTATTTTTGATAAATTTCAAAAAGGGGGGAAAAAAACTTACAGGATACTTATGCCGTGAAGTAAGGGACAGGAATGGGGCTGCTGTAAGTCTAGGAAATCTAAAAGTTTGTTCATTATCTCATTAATAAAAAATATAAGTTGTGCTACTAAAAATAATATTTAAAAACAGTTGATTTTAAAGTAACAGTACAAATTTCCATTATATCTTTATGGACCAGCCTTACTACTAAACAACTAGTCATTATTTGAATTCTAAAGCAAAGCCTAAAGTTTGATGATCGCATCATAAGGTATAAAAATGTTAAATCACTATGTTGTAGACCTGAAACTAATATACTACTGCATACCAACTATACTTTAATAAAAAAATTAAATTAGAAAAAATGAAAGAAAGAAAGAGAAAGGGCCTAAAGAATGACATTTTGAAATACTATCTGACTGTAAGTCGAAATCCACTCAGACTTTGATCTCTTCCTACACCGGAAATCTAATCTTTCCACTTTAGCTTCTGAAATTCAATCCCCAGTTTTTAATCTAATACAGTTAACAATACTTTCGGCATTATTTTCTGACTCGGGACATAATGAAGTACAGTGGAGCACCAGCTTCACTGATTACAGCTATGTATTGGACAGGATATTTATCCTCTGAGAGCCTCGATTCCTTTATCTGTTGGTAATGCCTATCTCACAAGAGCAGGGTGAGGATTAAAGGTAAATGCCACGTCTAGTCTCTTGATCCTCTCTTAATAGTAGTCCTAATTATTATCATCACATTTGTTGTTGCTGTTGCTATTAGTTAGGGTGGGGTCTGAACTTGCTCTAGCTAGTTTCCCAAGAACTCCTTCATATCATTAAGAGTTTGTAGGTCAAGGCCCTATTCTCCCTGTTAGACTTCCCTGATGCTTTCTGTCTAACTGGTTCTAATGCTTTGCTTTTCATCCTCTGGCATTTTGTCTTTTCCTCTAAATTTGTGTATAAGCATCAAGTGAGTCTTGTACTCTCATCTATCACCTTCTCATCAAATTGATTTTCCTCTAGTGCTAGTAGTGACGTTGGGGTCCAACCAGTTATTAAGCAAAGGAGGGACCTGACCCAGGCTTTAACTGTGATATAGTTCCTATAAAATGAAAGGTTTTAATTATAAAGCTATATATATATATGTTTCAAATTTATTTATTTTAAAATAATCCTTATAAAAACAATGCTTGCTTGAATGAGATATGATTCATTCTCACTGTATTAAAATTTTAAATTTTGTAATATCTATCATTCAATTACATGTTTTTCTTTTTTTTTTAATGAGGAAGGTTCACCACTGCCACCACCCTCCTATTGTGTATATGGTAGTAGAAACATCACTTTCAAAATAGAGAGAGAAAAATAAGTAGACTCCTTAAAAAAAAAAACAACAAAATTTAATTTTTAGCAAGTCTCAACGAATTTGATTTTATTAGACAGGAGTCCTAAGGAAACTGACTCTAAACACCTAAATAGTATTTTTAATTATACTAGCCCTTTGAAATGGTAGACTCCAGAAAAGTAATATGTCATAATGGAGCTTTTAAAACCACATTAAAATATTGCTTTGGTTGCCAATATTTCTCTTGCTTTTTGTGCTTGGGGAAAAAAAGTTAAAAAGTAGCATTATCAAGATGTGTCTTGCTGTTTTTTAGTTGTTCTGTATTTACTTGGTAAGAAACCATTTCTTTCATCCGTATTCAAACCATCCTCCAACTTTTTATCAAATGACAGTCTTGCATAGCATCTCACATGGCCTCCCTTTTTTTTCTAAAATAGTTCCACGTGGCAGCACAAAATACAAAATTTAATTTAAAAGGAGGCAATAGAATATTGGCATCAGCCAACTGTCGATGTCAGGACAGAAGATGCAATAAAGGTTTGCCTATTACTAAAGGAACCTAAAGGTAATTTGTGAATCCCATTCACTGTCCAAAAGACATGTAAATCCTGATGCCATTAGCAACAGTACATTTTTCAAAGATTAGACAGAGTCAGCACTTGAGCCCTCAAGGCTTAAAACGACTGCTAGGGGGAACTAAAAATAATGGCAGAAAACCTGGGGAAGAAAGTAGCACACAATTCTTTATGTTTACCGATATTTAAAACAATAGTATTATGTTGATAATTCAAATAATATAAACAAAATATGACTGGTTAATGACTTGCTTCATAGCCTCTGTGATGCTTTATGAGGTCTGCCTTGTGCAAAAGTCCCATAAGAGGTGTTCACACACATAGATGGATGGATTTGTAAAAGTATGACCACAGGAGACTGGAACTGATGCTGGCTTTATCCAAATGCAGCCATTTTAACCTGGCCAACAGCATATGATACAGCCTATTGAAACAGTTCTGTACAATATGACTGAAATGCAGTTAGTGACGATGGGGGAGACAGTATCTCCAGTCCTAAAAAAAAAAAAAAAAAAAAAAACCTCAGATAATTCAAACTAGGAATCACTGAAATATTGCTAATTTATCAAAAGACATTTAAGATCCAGAACACGGTACCTTCATTTTAGACTCTTAATTTGACTTTTTAGTCCAGCTGAATTTGTTTGCAGATTGAAATAAATCAAAGAAACTAATAAAAAAGCATTGCCTTCAAAGAACTTACATTCTAATAGAGAAGATAAGTTGCAAATACAAAATTTTATTAAATAATATAAAGTATTCACTAGAAATGAGTAACTTTTGTGGGAAAATGGAAGAATTGGGGAATTAATTACTTTTGCCATGTCAAATGAAGGGAGGTTTCATAAATAAGTGACATTTGAGATAAATTCTAACGATAAATAGATTTTTACCACAAAGAGAAAAATAGAGCATCACACCAAATTCATGTAAATGCACATTTTTAAAAATGTATATAATGATTTTCTGAGTTTAAGTCAGAAGTTTTGAATGACTGAAAGGCAAAGGAAGAGAGCAGAAGAGAAAAACCAAAGTTAGCAAATACTAGACATGATTGTTGAACTGAAATTAACTTTTTCAATCGTCATTTTTCTCATCTGTAAAATAGAAATGGTAATCCTTGCAGCAAAAATTTCTTCTAAGAACTCATTGAGCTCCAAGCGTAGAACCTCTCAGATTATAGTTACCCAATAAACAGCAGCCTCATTTCCCTTTTCCTGTCAAAGATGTGCGAATATAGGAAAAAATACGATGTGAGCTTGCACTAAATTGCTAAAGATAGTTTGAAGAAGCTGCAAAAAAATAATAATAATTGAATAGAATGTTTAGCTCTATCTTATGCTACAAATCTACTATCATTACTTTCCTATAAGGGTGATGAAAAGCATTAATGTGTAAATTAGAATAAAATCCTAAAATATCAGAATTAGCTGTCTCTTGATACATAAGTGGTTTCTTTAACTTTTTTTAAAAGATACAATTTTCTATTAAGTGAATCCAATTTTCTATTAACCTCTGACTTTGATTATGAAACCAGAGATATGTACTGATGAGCCAAAGCTCCTTAAATATAAATACGTTTAAAAAGGCAAAAAGTCTCCCAAAATCATACATTTTGAAGGGCCTGATTACTTGCTGCCATGTTTATATTATCTGCAAATTGTGACTGGTCCTTTAGGAAAGATTAATTCAGTTAAATTTAATATATGTTTACTGACTTCCTAATACATGCCAGGCACTTTTATAGTCACTATATTTTAACACCTAGATTTAGGTATAATTAAGATATAGATAGAATCTCAAGAAATTTATGATTTACATTAATGTTAGAAAGCTATAATACTATACATTTTCTACATCCCGTAAATACTATGTAACGTTGCATAACTGAATCTAAAACGTTATACTAATTGTAGAAACCATAAGATTAAATGAAAATTCATTTTAATCAATTTATAATTATTTGAAACTAAAGAGCATAAGTGTATTTTCCCATTTACTCCAGTAAGAAATCAAACACAGGGAACATTTTATAATATTTTTAAAGTGAAGTTACATTTTATGCAATTTAATAATGTTTTACATTGCATTGAAATTTAGACTTTTAATTCAGCAAGTAAAAAGAGAGAAAGGCAGAGGAGAGACAGAGACACATAGAGATACATGAAAGTGCTGAGGAAACATGACAAGCGTGTTCTCCTTTGCCGTCTTGCATAGCAATAAAATGCATTGGGGAGGAAATGACATTTGAACTGGCTTTCAAATGATGAAGGAGAAAGCAAGGGAGAAGATATCTTAAGTAGAGAAAGTAAGTGCACTGAAAAAGAGGGCTAGACCTGCATAGCATCATCAGAGAATGGGGAGAAGTTCACACTTAACTTTGGGTAGTGAACGCACGTGCAATATACATATGATGTATTATTGAACTGTACACTTGAAACCTATATAATTTTATTAACCAATGTCTCTCCAATAAATTTAATTAAAAAATAAAGCTATAAAAAAGAGACAGAATGGAGAAGTGGCAAGATATAAAGATAGAAGTATAGAGAAGGCCTGTATTAGAGAGACTTAAATTCAGGTCAAGAAGTTTAGATATTATCCTCTATGTAACAGAGGTTATACCAGAGGTTTGTGGAGCAGCATGCTTAAATGTCTGTTTGAGAAATATGTTGACAACAGTGAGAAGGATGGATTCAAGTTGGGCAAGAACATGCTTATAGAAAGATTCCATGTGAGAAATTAGGATGGATTAATCTAAAACATGATAGTGCTGAAAGGAAAAAGTTATTTCCTGAGGACCGAGTGAGAGGGATCTCATGAAAACAGTTCTCTAATAATGCATATAAAACAAGCTTATTATAAAGGTTAATATGTTCATGCCTTCTTAGAATACTATTTTAGGAAGGAATGTAAAAAGTATTTTGCTCATCTGTCTACCTAATACAGAATTCTCTCTCAAATAGCAAAGCAACCACATACTCTTTCTTCTTCACCCTCTCTTGCCTCTCTATTGCCTGAAACAATCTGCAATAATTTCTTTTTCTCATTTATCTTCCATTATGAACAACACATTATTTTCTATGTGTTTATTCTTTCCTTAATTCTTATGCGCTATATTCCATCCATATACAATGTCTCTTGGCTCTCTTCAAAGCCCATTTCAGTGTGCTAATTATAGTGAGCAAGAAAGTAGAGATCACCGGGGGTTATTCTTCTGAAAAATATGAAACAACAAAGAAAAAAAAAAAAGGCAGAATAAACATTCTAGTTCAATTAGCCAATAAAAGTAGTAGCTACAACCATATAAGAAATTATTCAAATGTGAACTTGTTTGGGGGAAGAGTAGTCATATAATGAGTTTTACTCTATGCACTCTTAGATTGGATCAATATGTAAATTCTTTTCACAGTAATAAGAAATTAGTTCAGGATGGGAAATTTTCTGAGCTGAATTGGCTTAATGAAGATGGACAGAGTAGATCTCAGCTCTGAAATTAGAGTCAGATAGATTTTCTCTGACGGTAAGATATCAATTTATTAACTGCATTTTAGAAAAGATGTTCAAATCATCCACAGCTACATAGATTATTTAGCCCTGATTTATTAAGATAATTTTATAATTAGCTTGATTTTCAATGTGCCAAGCCTGAAACAAACCATGTAAAGAGCAGAAATGAGAATATTCTGTAACATATGTGACAAGCACATTTATATATGGAAACCAAAGAGTAAATTCTTAATTTTAAATAACTTGTATTTTTTTCAACACTCTATTTCTGCAATGATTTCCAATCATCATATTTTTTTACCATCATCTGAAGATAGTTATCTGTTTATATGTGGCATGGAGGAAGAACTTCAAGGGAAATGACATTTTGTTCTTTTATTATTTTTTGAAAGTGGTTATCACAGAGATGATTTGTAAAGCTAAAACCAAAAAAAAAAAAAAAACAGAAAAATAAAAACATGTAGAAAGCAAGATATATTATTTTGTTATTGTTGATCCTCTAAATAATGGAAAAACATGGTATACTTTTAAGCCTTGGTAAAATCACATTTGTAATTTTGGAAGTTCTCACTATTGACAAATCTGAATTAGAAGAGGTTAGAGTAAAAAAGTATAGGGATAGTTAAGAGGCTATTTCAATGAAGGAAGCATGAAAGGATATAGGACTGAACAATGTACCATTTAGGAGAATTAAGGAAATAGAAAAATATTTTAAATTTTTTGGGAGATATTCTCAATATAACTTGATTATATAGGCCACTTGAGTGAAATGCTAACTTCCATGACAATACCATTAATAGGATTTATAGGAGGTGGTACAGGTTTGGTGAAAACCACTTGCCTTAAAAAAAAAATCACAAAAAATTATAAAAGTAAAAGACAAGAGATAATATCGAGTTTCATTACTCAAAGTATGATCTGTGCACCAGTAGTCTAGGCATTCCCGGGGAGGTAGAAAATATGAAAGACAATGAAGATAGAATGAAAAGTTTTAAAATCCATCTAATAGAAAGGTCACAGGAAGAGATAGAATGAATGAAATATACTATTCATAGATATGAGAACCAAATGTCCAGAATTTATCCAGGAAGGCCAATTAATAGCAAGCAGAATAATATAAATAAATTAATAAATGGAACTTTGTGAGATAGTTCTCAAAACAGAGAGAATACTTAAAAAGACTGTCAACCAATAAAAATATTTAAAGTGATAAACTTATCAATGAAGGTACATATACTCCAACAGAACAGTGTTAAAAGAACTTTTCTGAAATGTTCTCTAATAAGGAAAATCCAGAACCATAGTCTTGTTGTTTTAAAAATAAATTCAATCTTTAATTAATACATGCATGGATACCAACATTCTTTGTTGCAAAGGAAACATTAAGAAAAAAATATACAATAAAAAATTGTCAATAGTTTTTCAAGCAAAGGGATTTCTATGACTTTTTCATCATTACATTTGTTATTATCTAATCATTCTCCAATAAATATGCATTAATTATGTAATAAAAATTATGACTATTCAAAAAACAAATATCAATTATTCACATTTACATGAACATCTTTTAAAACTAATCCAGAGTTAATTAATTTTAAGAAGGGTGGTTAAAAAAAAAAAAATCAACATTTTTCCATACTTCTCTTTTCCACTTTATAAGGGCAATCAATATTTTCCACAAACAAAAAGAATACTAATTGGAGTTTGAAGTGTTAGGCACGCTGTAGTTGTGTATGGGATGGGGAAAGGGTGATTAACAGTTGCTGAATGTGTCACAGGCCAATTTTCCCCATATGTGTTTTATTTACTAATAATTTTAATCTTTCACAACTTTGGAGATAACTCAAATACCAAAAATGATCATTAAAAAAATTTTATTTTGAAATAATTTATGGGTTATAAAGATGGTTCAGAGACTTACTCCATACCTTCCCCTAGCTTCTCCTAATGTTGCCATCACACGTAACCTTTTATCAACACTAAGAAAATAACATGATACAATACTGTTAACAAAGTATGCACTTTAATCAATTTTCATCTTTTCCACTGTCTTGTTTTTTTAATATTTCATGATCCATCCCAGAACATTACACTGCCATTTACTCATTTTGTCATTTTGCCCTGCTCCAATCTGTGATAATTTCTCAGTATTCCCTTTTTTATTGAAAATCAATTTTTTGAGGTATAATTGGCATATAACATACTAGTTTCAGGACTATAATGTAATGATTCATGATTCGATATTTGCATGTATTGTGAAATGCTCACCATGATAAGTCTAGTTAACATCCGTCACCATGCATAGTTAAAAATGTTTTTCTTGGGATAACTTTTAAGATTTAGTATCTCAGCAGTTTTCAAATATGCTATACATTGTTTTTAACTGTAGTCACCATGCTGTATTTTACCTTTATGATTAATTTATTTTATAACTAAAACATTTT
>NW_011888835.1:3857247-3865978 GCF_000151845.1 Pteropus vampyrus
TGTGTTTAGCACATTTTCTTTATTCATTCTTCCATTAGTGGGCACTTAGGTTGTTTCTGTATTTTGGCTGTTCTCAATAATGCTGCAATGAACATGTAGGTGTATATATTTTTTCAGGTTAGTGTTTTTATTTTCTTCAAATAAATATGAAGAAGTAGAATTGTTGGATTTGATAGTTTAACTTTTAATTTTTTTGAGGAATATTTATACTATTTTCCATAGTTGTTGCACCAATTTATATTCCCACCAACATTGCACCGGGGCTCCTCTTTCTCTACATCATCACCAACACTTATTTCTTGTCTTTTTGATAATAGCCATTCTAACACCTACAAGATGGTATCTCATTGTGGTTTTTGTTTGTATTTCCATGATGATTAGTGATATTATTCACCTTTTCAAGTACTTGTTGGCCATCTGTATGCCTTCTTTGGAAAAATGTTTACTCGGAACCTCTGTGCACATTTTAATCAGATTTCTTTTTTCTTTTCTTTTTTTTTTTTTTTTTTTGCTGTTAGTTTGAATGAGGTTTGATAAATTATTTTTGAAATCAGGTAAATGATTTTTAAATATTTTTTCACTTTCAATAGCTTGTCTTTTCACTTTGTCGATAGTTTCCTTTGCTGTGCAGAAGCTTTTAGTTTGGTGTAGTCTCACGTATTGATTTCTGCCTCTGTTGATTGTGCTTTCGGTGTTAAATTCAAAAAATCATAACCAAGACTGATGTCAAAAAGCTTACTGTCTATGTTGTTTTCTTCTAAGAGTTTTATGGTTTCAGATCTTACGTTCGAGTCTTTAATTAATTTTGAGTTAATTTTGTGTATGGTGTAAGACAGTGGTCCAATTTTATTTTTTGCATGTAGCTGTTTAGTTTTCCCAGCACAATTTGTTGAAGAGAATGTCTTTTCCCCATTGTATATTCTTGACTCCTTTGTCATAAATTAATTGACCATATATGTGTGAGATTATATCTGAGCTCCCTATTGTGTCAATGTGTCTGTTTTTATGCCAATATCCTACCGTTTTAATTACTATAGCTTTGGAATATAATTTGAAATTAGGGAGTGTGATGCCTCCAGGTTTGTTCTTCTTTCTAAATATTGCTTTAGCTATTTGGGATCATTTGTAGTGCCACACAAATTTTAGTATTATTATTTTATTTCTGTGAAAAATGTCATTGGAATTTTGATAGGAATTTCATTGAGTCTGCAAATTGCTTTGAATAGTATGGATATTTTAACAATATTAATTCTTCCAAGAAATGAGCATAAAATATTTTTCCATCTATTTGTGGCTTCTTAATTTCTTTCATCACTGTCTTATAGTTTTCAGTGTACAAGTCTTTTACCTCCTCGGTTAAATTTATTCCTAGGTATTTTATTCTTTGTGATTCAATTGTAAATGGAATCATTTTCTTAATTTCTTTTTCAGATAGTTTGTTGTTAGTGCACAGAAACACAACAGACTTTTGTATATTGATTCTGAATCTTGCAAATTTTCTGAAATCATTTATCAATTCTAATAGTTTTGAGGGAGAATCATATATGTATTGTAATACATATAAATATCATATAAATATATATTATATAATATAAAGATATTATTGTATGTGTACATATAAATATTATATATATATATGTATATAATAATGGGTTTACTTTTTCCTTTACAGTTTGGTTGCCTTTATTTCATTATCTTGCCTGATTGCTCTGGCTAGGACTTTTAATATTATGTTGAATAAAAATAATGAGAATGGGCTTCTTTGTCTTGTTCATGGCCTTAGAGAAAAGGCTTTCAGTTTTTCATCATTGAATATGATGTTAACTGTGGGCTTGTCATATAAGGCCTTTATTATATATAGGTATATTATCTCTATATCTACCTTATCGAGGGTTTTTATCATAAGTGGATGTTGAACTTTGTCAAATTCTTTTTCTGTGTCTATTGAGATGATCATAAAATTTATATCTTTCATTGTGTTAATGTGATATATCACATCGATTGATTTGCAGATATAGAGCCATACTTGCATTTACAGACTAAATTCTACTTTGGCGTGTTGTATGATACATTAATTTCTTTAAAAAGAACATGCCTGTGAATATCTGTCCTATGCTTTTCAGATGAGTTTTAAGTAACCATTTTAAAATAAATAATTATTAAAGAAGTGTATTGATAATGTATTTATTACATGCACACACACACATACACACAAATCAATAACTACATTATATCAGACATAGTGGCCTGTCTTAAGGCCATTAACCATTGTTAGCATATATGTCCATTCTCACATCTGTCTCCACACTCTATGCACCATTATGATATAACTAAAGAATAATAATAAATATGTTATGTGAGACCAAGGGGATAAATGGAATCTCAATACACTCCCAAATATTAAGGAAAAAAAAAGGAGAGAGAGCTAACTGATATTGAATATTTTCTATGTGACACTGTGTTAAATAATCAAATTCCTTACATAATAAAGTCCTTGAAGCAATCCTACAAGAAAGATACTATCATAATCCTTATTTTGTAGATAAGAAAACATTCTTATTTTGTAGATAAGAAGATAAGGTAAGCAATTTTCTCAAAGGCACATATAAGTAGTAGAGCCAGAACCAAATGCAGAGCTGGGTAAGCTTAATAAGTTTAATGTCTGTAGGTCTGGCTTGTTCACTATTAAATTAACATGCTTAACACCATGCTAGGCATAGCAGTCATACACTATTGCACATTTTATGGATGAGAGTGTATTTCTGAATACGGTATAATCCCCTCAATTACTGTGTAATCCATTTGCTGACAAGTCATTTTTATTAATTTATAGTTTTTCACGGAAGTCATTATGGTCCCCACTTTAAGAAGAATAAGGTTGTAAGCTATTATCTGCTTAAAAATGTACTTCCTTAGTTGTGTAACTGCAAATATCATATTTACTAATAACTCTTCCTTTTTAAATTGAAAACTTTGCTTCTAGATGATCTCTTGTTTAAATAAATCCAATTTGGGGGTTGAGCTAGGCATGAAAAAATTTTAACACTAATTATTATTTTGGAAAATAGAAAGCAAACTCCCAAGAATGTTGATTCTGTTAATAAATATGTACTGACCTCCAGAATTTTAAGGGAATCTAGAGATAGCAAAAGTAGAACATGAGATGCACTCTTGGGTGAAAAAATCTCAAATAGAGATTTAGATGTGGAGAAATATACATCTTGGGAGATGGGGACAAAAATGAGAGAGATGGAATAAATCCTAAAGCAAAGAGAATAATAATAATACTTAATAATGGTAATAATAACATTTTATGTTTTCCACTTCATAAATTTAACCAAGACTGGCCTTATTATTGAAATAAAGCTGATTAATGCTAAAAAAATTGATAACTTCTATTCATTCATTTAATGCCATAATCTACTTAATAAGGAAAATAAAGGATAGACTATTATTATTAATCATATCTGAACAATGTGGTTATTCACTGTATATTGATATGCTGATCTTTCTTTTACTCTTAGTTGTTTCAGAAGTTCTCTTTCCCACTTACTCTCATGATGAGATAATCATATGTTAATGGAAGAAGATAACATTTCAGAGATTAATAAGCAGGGAGCTATCTTGCCATCACCACTCATCTAAATTACACCCCTGAAAAATCACTTAATATATTTGAATCTTAGATATATTATTATAAATAGACTACCCAATTGCATGTGCTTATATGAAAGAAAAACATAATTTTGATTGAGAAAATGCTTTTTACATTGTAAAACATCACATATACACACCAACACACATACACAACTGGTAGCATTATTATTGACTATTATATCTGAATGATTTTGACTCTCATACTTGATATCAGATTAAATGTTATATTCATTTGCCAAACTGCACATCGGATTCTCATCTTTTACTTCTTTCAATTATATAGCTGTACGTCTGTCATTCTTGAATTAAACAGGCAAAATTTGCCCCTTCTGGGGTAGGAAACTGTTCAAACTTTTTTCTAAAGAAATTAATGCAGTATCGCTGGAATGTATACTCATTAGATTGGATCAAAATCAGATGCCCTGATTCCTGGACACTTACCATATATACAACTGTGTATTTAAAACAGAAACTAAAAAAACGAACCTGAGCCATCACACTATTAAATGCACAAACTCCTCAAAAAAAGACATTATTATTATTTCTTAAAAATGATTAGTTGACACAAGTTTACGTAAGTACAGAAAAATTTTAAGAAGGACTAAGCTTGATGAATACCAGCTTAAAGAGAAAGCCTTACAGCAAGAAGCAGATTCAGATAGCAAAAAATCCAGACACATAAAATGTATTGTACAATGGCATTTATTGAGTGATTTGTCTAACTTCCCAATAATAGTTCTATTAAATGTAGTGCCCTGGGCTCCTCCACTAGTTAAAATAAACAAAAAAGCAAACAAACAAACAAACAAACAAAGATTCAGACATCTCCATAGCCTCTGTCACTCTTTCCAATACTTACTGTGCTGCAGCTAATGTAAAATATTTGGTGTAATTTTGTTATAAAATAGATACTCAGTGAAATAGCATAGATACATTTTAATGAGATCTTTGAAACAGATGGGGATGTTTTCGCTGCCCTCACCCCTTTTGCTGGAACAATACACTTTGTAATTAGTGGTGTGATAAAACATTCTTTTCAAAAGGATAGAAACTGAATACATTTTCAGGCTGCAATGAGAAACCTATGAAACACAAGCGATCCGTAAAGCAAGATTTAAAAAAAAAAAAAATGCTTATTTGCTTTGCAGTGGAAATTTTAAAAGCCATTTGTAATTTTTCTACATTTCATTTGTGTAGTTTCATTTCAGAGGGTATTTGCGTAAACAATTCGCTAATTGCAAATTAAATGAAAGAGGTAGTCTTTTTTCTTAATTTTCTTTTATGTCTCTGACCTTCTGATTTTCTTTCATCATCAAACAGTTCTTTTCATTCTTCTCTGTTTCCCTCCTGTGTTTTTATCTTTTGAATGCTGAATGTTTATCTCTTCTATTTATCTTTTCTATCTTTTAGTTTTGTACCCAAATATGTACAGATTAGTATATCTTTATAACAGAAATTTTTCTCTACTTAGATATATAGATGGTATGCTTTAAAAGTTTTACTACAAAAAGGTAAGAAGGTAAATTTTTAATATTCCAACTCCTACATAACTGTCAGAAATGGAAGCTTCCTGATGCAGGCCTAAATATTTTAAATATGTTAACTCAGGTGACATATCGCTATTTTGCTCCATATAGAAATGTTTTCATTTGTTGCTTAGGAAATACATTTACATGAATTTGTTATTTTTAGACTTTTCATAAGAAGAATCAAAAATTGATATATTTGTTTATTTGTTTTGCATATTGAATTCGATCATCAATAACACCTCCGTTTAACTGGATTAGCTCTGTAACTTGTTTCTGCCTTTTCTTCAGACATGTTGCCTTGAATAGTTTCCTTGGTTATATAAATCAGTCCTAAAACAAATTTAGGAGTAGCTACATAAAACCAGTCCTAAACCATTATTACGCTGTTCATTTTCCTATGACCTCTGACCTTGGGCACTCCAACTCTCAGTCACATTCTGAGTTCTCCGAGTACACTCTTTGCTCAGATATCCTTATTCTTGCACAAATTCTTCTTCTAGTTAGAGAACCTTTTTGCTCCTGCTCTAAGATTCCACTTAAGCTTACGCTTTCACGGGATTTCTCCATTCCTCCTACCACCACCCCTGCCAGATTTGTATGTTTGGACATTGAGATCCAAAGCACTTTGTTTTCTTTTAGGGATTTTCCCCACATCTTTGGCGTTTGCCCATCTCTCTTTATCAAAGTGAGGTGAGAGCATGCTTAAAGATCAGTCAAGAAAATGTTTGAAAGGCCCAACAGGAGAGAGTAGGTGGGAAAGCTCTTTCTCACCAAGGGTGGGGTAGGATAAATAACCTGAAACTGGGTCAGCAACACAGACCAGGACCAAGGGGGTCAGGGCTCTGTATATGGTTTCCACAGCCATACTTTGCAAGTAAAGTAACACAGGGATTTTAAAAGAACAATGAGGACTAGATAATTAGTTTGTGATATGTATTACTCAGTCATCTTTGCCACTTGCCAGGAGTTTCTTGAAAGAATGGTTACATAATCTATCTCAATGTCCCCAGAAAACAGTGCTTGGAATAGAGAAGATGCTCAATAATTATTTGTTGAATAAATTAATTTTTAAAAGGGAAATAGCCACTTACTGAATTATAATTAAATGACCAACTAAAGGGAAGTTCCTTCAAAGAATCCTAATTTTTAAATATCTGCACATATTTGAATTAGATCTACTTCATTGAACATTTCCCAATTGATGGGAAGTTCTCAACAGAGTTCTCAATATTGTAATATAGCGTTTAGGATTATGTGTTGCTTTCATTATGGAAAAAAATAAGAGGGTTAAGTGATTCTAATAATATCCTAAATCAATTTGTTTTGCATCCTATAAGCACATATATTTTTTCACTTATTTTCCCCTTTTCAATGTGCTTAATTAATATTTAATTACTTTAAAATTTTATTCAGTCAGTTTAAGTACTCCTGACAGCTTCCACTAAGGAAATGTTTGCTTTCTCTTCCAAGGCACATTTTAAGAACTTTCACCTTAAACGTCTTATAAATCCATAACCCTGGAAGAAATATCTTCTACAATTTTCTTCAAAGCAAGTAACATATAAATTCGCTAAAATACTGTGTTCCAAGGGTGCTTGGCAACTCTCCTAATGATAGCAGTCATGTTATTGGGCTGAGAATTTTCAGATGAGTGGACAAGAAGAAGGGAATTAAAGAAAAATTCCCCAAGTTTTTGGAACCTAAAACACTGACATCTGCTAGATGTAAAAACAAGACGTTATCCTAAGAATGAAAGTGATAGGATGAATTTTTTTTAAATAGCATTTCGTTACCATCAGTATGAACAAAAGTCATGAAAAGAAAGCTGTTATGAAATACAAGTAAATGCTACGCAGTGGCAAGATTTTTCTTAACACCGAATAATTTCTCTATTGTCTATATGTATCATGAGAGAATGTTTATATCAAGGAAGAGAAAAAAGAAAGAAGGCAGAATCATCTGCTTAAGCAAAGTGGAATATGTGAAGTTTTATAAGAAAATAATAGCCAACCTAATTTATTTTTATATATGAGATGTTCTTGCTGTAGGTTTGGGTTTATTATTTTTTTAAGTTTTCACCTAAAATGTACAGACATTTTTTCACTTTTACACTTTTGCCTGGAAATCAGTTTCTTTCTTCTACTTGTTACAACAGAATGTTATTTCAGAACGTATACAATTTATATAATTCAAAATTTAGAAAAAGGGAAAGTGATAATATTTCTAAAACCTATGAAACTGAGTATTTTATGAGAAACAGAACATTTGTCTATTAATCTGGAATAATATTACTTAATATTTGTATAGGGCAAACTCACTGTCAGAGCTTTAAATAAACTTTGTAAGTTAAACACTACAAGCAGACTTTGTGTTATGTATGATTATTATTCCTATTTTATAGATGAGGAAATTGCTATAGCAAAGACAAGTATTTCTCATGGTCACATGAGTCAGATGTGGGGAGCTCTGATTTGAACACATCCTTTAGAATTTGCCTCTCTCTCATCCTCTTTCTTTATGTGGAATCTCTTTCAAAAGTTCCTCAGGAAAAAGTGAAACTTCATTATCATATATTCGAGTCCTCAGAAAAATATCGTATATTTACTTTACTTTGGCTATCTAATCATAGAATTTGTTTATAATCGGTTATTCTGAATAAAGTTTTTTTTTCATTTTTAGAAATGATTTTACACAGTGTTTTACACAGACAAAAATATAGACAACTTGAGGCCTTCCTGTGAACTTATGATCTATGAGACTTCGTAAGCCATTAAAAGCAATTGAGTTACAGTTTTACCGCCTGTACAGGTTGCTAAAAATCCCAATTGTGCCTACCTACCTTATAGTGCTAAGGTGGTAAATTCAAGATTATAACGTCTGTAAGATCCATAGTGATGCTCTTGGCACACAGTAAATTCACAATAATTTATTTTAGTTCCTTTATATTCCTGAATCTCAACTTAATTGTCTTTCTCCTTGAAATCTGCTACTATCAATTCTATATTTTGAGTCTCCTTTTCCCACCGAATAAGAAGAATTTGACTTAGCATCTCCTGCATACCAACTCACCCTCAATGCTTACTTTTCCTCATCATTCAGACACATATTATTCTTATTAACATTGCCCACTTATAAGCTGAGATGTTTCTTCTCTTCTATTTTTCTCCTGCCACTTTGTTGGCAGGTTCACATCCTGCCTCACCCAGCATTCCCATAGAGTCTTGCTTCTGGGTTTTACCCTCGTCTGTGTACTGCTGTCAGTTATAGCTGATGCTGATGTCTCCCTGCATATATGTCCCCCTGCTTTGACTCCTGGGAATCCCCACTGTCTTAAAAATAAAGTCAATTCCTTAATATGGCCTAAAAGAACATTCATGAAATAAATCCCCGTTATGTCATTGCAGGCCTCCAAATTTTCTCAACAATTTTATTTTCTCCCATCCTTTTCGTTTTGCTATTTCTTTTGCCAAGAACTGATTTTCCCATCCTTTTTGAAGTTTAAATTAAGTAAGTCCTCTTTTTTGACTATTTTCTGAAGTCTATAG
>NW_011888835.1:3867213-3869690 GCF_000151845.1 Pteropus vampyrus
TGAAGAACCAGAACACTGGAGTTAAACATGTTTGACGATCACGGTGTAATTTTTAAGGTGCATGGCCTGCACAAACCAGTTCATTTTCTTTATTCTCCATGTTACAGCCCCCACTTCTAGGGCACTGTTTCTTTGTAACAAGGATTTGGAAAAACACGTGAACTTTCTTTGCTAGTTCACCTTATCTGGGCTTTTCACAGCTTGTCCAACTGTTCTATTGATGTAAATAGCCAACTGTTCTGGAGATTTCTTAACCTCCTTCATGTTCTTATTAGTGAAATTAGAGAGCCTTTCTCTAGGAAGATCAATGGAATAATCCTCAATATCATTACAAAAGTATCATATTTTTACCATTCTGAGTTTATCTCTGGAACAGTGGCAGTGCCTCAGCCTAGCCTTGGCATTGACTGGCTGGGCCAGCTGGGAAGCCTGGAGGGTCCCTAGGCTCCCAGCCCAGCTTCACTCAGGGCCACACAAATGTAGCCTTGTTCACAGCCTGCATGGAGTTCTGGGTCTATATTTTTTTTTTTTTTTTTTTGTATTACTATAGCTTTATTGTATAGCTTGAAATTGAGGAGTGTGATGCCTTCAGGCTAGTTCTTTCTCAGAATTGCTTTGGCTATTAGGAGTCTTTATGCTCCATATAAATTTCAAGATCTTCTTTTCTATTTCTGTGAAGAATGCCACTGGAATGTTGATAGGAATTTAGATGACTAAGTTCAATAGATGGCTTTGGGTAGCATGGACACATTCTTTTCACTTTCACTCAATGCTCTAGTTCTGAAGTATGGGATAGCTTAAAAGAAGCTGTTTGGGTCTAGCTTTCACATGTGTTTTTACTCCCCTTCTCTTGGTCCATACATATCCGAGGGTAGCTAAAATGGGAATAGGAAAATGGCTTTATACATTGAAATCTAGGGGTCTGCTCTTCCACTTATTTGGAAATGCCTTACCATATTATGTCTCTAAAAAGTCCCTTTTCCTTGATCCAGGAATACAGGGGCAGCTCTACAGGCTGAAGGACAAGTGGGTGTCCAAGTTCGGAAGAAAAAAATAAAAATAAGAAGTTTTGTTTTTTTAGAAGTGCTTCCAAAATTTATAAGTATTACTCTTTGAGCTCTCTTTTCAACCAATAAAAAGGGTGAAGCAATACTCTTCCCTCTTATAGAATAGGAGAGAAAAGAAAATAGGTAGGTACCCTTTAGACAGTTGATGCTAGTCACCTAGGGCACATGACCAACTTGCTTTAATACAACTGAAGAACTCTCTCATCAAAATGTTAGTTTTGCCATCATTTTATTACCATATATAGAGGATTCTCAAAGGAAATGCCACTTGAGACATGGCCGACTCTGACAAATTTTACAAATTGGAAGTGGTAGCAGCTGCCAAATACCAGGTCTTACTTCAGATGTTATTCTTTTTCATATAACTTATTGAAATCACTTAATTTGAATATCCATACTTCCTCTGCTCACCATGTACCTGAAATTCCAGAGCTGAAATGAGCATAGGTCAGTCTATTAACATCTACTCTCTTTTGAGTAAATCTTTCAATATGTTCCTCCTTCTGGTATGGAATTTCTTAGGCATGTGAATCCTGCCTTTTAGATTAGGTTTATTCCTCTTCCACTGGAGAACGCATCAGCTAGAGAATATTCTTCATCAGATTTCTGAAAGGAAGTTATCATTAATACCTTTGCAATGGGTTCCTTAGGGCTCAATGAAGACCAGTTTTTCCATGTGCTTTCAAAAGCTTCTAATCCTATAGCTATGGTCAAGGGTCCAAATATATCTAACTAAGCCCAATTTGACCATGTGGTGAGAAGATAAGATGTCTCTGGGCCCTATGTTCAAACTACATGAATCTAAGCATAGCTTTTTAAATTGCCCTTAATTTGTTGCAAAAATGAATGGAATTTCACTCAGCTGCTCTAGCACTGTCTACTACCAGAAATCCAGAACCTCACAAACTAATGCTTTGTGACACAAACTATTTACTCTACTTGTCTACATATTGGACAGAAAAACACAATAAAAGTAGCAAATAATTGTTACATTTTCTGATATTTCTAAAAGTTGTAACTATGAAGCATCTCTTTCATCATCATATCCTAAATCTTTCTCAGAATTTCATGCTTACTAAAAAACTTCTTAGCTTTCACAAGTACATTTTAATGACTATTCTTAAACAGTTCAAAATTAAGTCGCAGCAAGTCACAAAATAGTGGTTTTGATGAAGTTCACATGTTTCTATTAAGCTCTGTGCCTTATAAAATGGCCATTCACCTGCATAAAAATAACCTCTCCCCTGTGGACAAGGTCTCATTTGCTAGTCACTTGTCAAGACTTTATAACAGTTAAGACAAGAGCACAACTTGAAAAATTGGCAGCGTGCCACAGGACTGGCCTTGCAAACCACAAAAGTGAAAAATCTACATTGTCTACATTTACTGAACTATCACTAAAATTTAAAC
>NW_011888835.1:3869740-3889388 GCF_000151845.1 Pteropus vampyrus
AATAAAAATAAGAAGTTTTGTTTTTTTAGAAGTGCTTCCAAAATGTATAAGTATTACTCTTTGAGCTCTCTTTTCAACCAATAAAAAGGGTGAAGCAATACTCTTCCCTCTTATAGAATAGGAGAGAAAAGAAAATAGGTAGGTACCCTTTAGACAGTTGATGCTAGTCACCTAGGGCACATGACCAACTTGCTTTAATACAACTGAAGAACTCTCTCATCAAAATGTTAGTTTTGCCATCATTTTATTACCATATATAGAGGATTCTCAAAGGAAATGCCACTTGAGACATGGCCGACTCTGACAAATTTTACAAATTGGAAGTGGTAGCAGCTGCCAAATACCAGGTCTTACTTCAGATGTTATTCTTTTTCATATAACTTATTGAAATCACTTAATTTGAATATCCATACTTCCTCTGCTCACCATGTACCTGAAATTCCAGAGCTGAAATGAGCATAGGTCAGTCTATTAACATCTACTCTCTTTTGAGTAAATCTTTCAATATGTTCCTCCTTCTGGTATGGAATTTCTTAGGCATGTGAATCCTGCCTTTTAGATTAGGTTTATTCCTCTTCCACTGGAGAACGCATCAGCTAGAGAATATTCTTCATCAGATTTCTGAAAGGAAGTTATCATTAATACCTTTGCAATGGGTTCCTTAGGGCTCAATGAAGACCAGTTTTTCCATGTGCTTTCAAAAGCTTCTAATCCTATAGCTATGGTCAAGGGTCCAAATATATCTAACTAAGCCCAATTTGACCATGTGGTGAGAAGATAAGATGTCTCTGGGCCCTATGTTCAAACTACATGAATCTAAGCATAGCTTTTTAAATTGCCCTTAATTTGTTGCAAAAATGAATGGAATTTCACTCAGCTGCTCTAGCACTGTCTACTACCAGAAATCCAGAACCTCACAAACTAATGCTTTGTGACACAAACTATTTACTCTACTTGTCTACATATTGGACAGAAAAACACAATAAAAGTAGCAAATAATTGTTACATTTTCTGATATTTCTAAAAGTTGTAACTATGAAGCATCTCTTTCATCATCATATCCTAAATCTTTCTCAGAATTTCATGCTTACTAAAAAACTTCTTAGCTTTCACAAGTACATTTTAATGACTATTCTTAAACAGTTCAAAATTAAGTCGCAGCAAGTCACAAAATAGTGGTTTTGATGAAGTTCACATGTTTCTATTAAGCTCTGTGCCTTATAAAATGGCCATTCACCTGCATAAAAATAACCTCTCCCCTGTGGACAAGGTCTCATTTGCTAGTCACTTGTCAAGACTTTATAACAGTTAAGACAAGAGCACAACTTGAAAAATTGGCAGCGTGCCACAGGACTGGCCTTGCAAACCACAAAAGTGAAAAATCTACATTGTCTACATTTACTGAACTATCACTAAAATTTAAACTCACTTGATCAAGTCCCCCCAGAAGTTTCCACCCTTTCTTTGCTGTCAAATCCTCTTCCTTGGAGAGTTTTCAAAGCCTGGAACCCAGTGCACCAGATGCTAACATTTCCCCTGAATTAAACTTCCTCCCTGTGCCCCAGAACTGTACAGGTCTTGCACGAAGCAAGTGGGAATGCAGGTTTTCTGCAGGGAGAAATTAACTGGTCCCAGAGATAAAGGGATAAGTAAGTTTCTCCTTCTGCTGCAGATGAGTGAAGAAAGAAGAGAGGGGTGAGAGGATGTGCTCTCAGCCTAAAAGTACCTACTTAAGAAGGTTGTCATTAGTATCACTTATAATAGGTGATTTGGCACCCATTAAATAGGAGCTTTTATTATTAATATTACAGTTAACCTTTTGTGATTTATTCCTTGGCCTAGATCAGACCTATGTATGTTGTGTTTTCCACACAATTTTTTTTTTTCCTATAATCCTCTCTGGTCCTTTTAAAGCTTTCTACACTGAGGTAAGAAGAAGAACTCCTAAAACACTAACTTCATGCCGAAAAGAGGTATAAGTCAATCTAAAGAAGAAACTAAGAGAGGACCATCTGGTGACTGCCCGAAGGGAGGGGGTTTGAAGGGCTGGGTGAAAAAGTTGAAGGGATAAAGTACAAATTAGTAGTTACAAAACAGTCATGGGGACATAGAATACAGCATAGAGAATATAGTCAATATGATTTTAATGGCCGTGTGTAGAGCCAGGTGGGTGCTCCAGTAATTGGAGGGATCACTTAATAAATTATATAAATGTCTAACTAATATACTGTATATCTGAATCTAATATAAAATAAAAATAATTTTTAAACTTTCTAAATTCTAGGATATGTTTTTTGAATTTAAAAAATTTGCTTTAGGGTGAAGTGGGTAAAAGGAGTTAAATATATGTTAGCTGAAGGAAATTGGACTTTGGGTGGTAAACAATAGAATATACAGATGTCAAATTATGTATACCTGTTTATGTATACCTATGTATAAAACAATAGAATATACAGATGTCAAATTATGTATACCTGTTTATGTATACCTATGTATAAAAAAATGTATACCTGAAAATTATATAATTGTATTGACCAATGTTACCCCAATAAACTTAATAAAAAAAATTTTCCTTTAATTGCTGTGTTAGTAAAGGTTTCTCATTATTGATATTAAATAATGGTTAGTTTGATTTACTTAATAAATATATACAATCAGTTTATTTTCATTACTTTGTAAACAGATACATCCAAGTGAATTATCTTAAAAATTCATGCATTCTCCTCTGTAATTTTATATATTCCTATTTTTTATTAAAATAGCAAACTTTAAAAAATGATAATGCAAAAATACTAAGAGAATTTATGTTTTTGCTCCTTAATGTAAAAGTTTACCCCAAATACAATAAGATCCTCTTTTATGCTCAGGATAGCATATTTTAAGACATATAATAATATAATCTAATGTTCTTAATAGGCCAACAAATTGATAGAAACAGAATGCACACTAATAATTATAATAAATGAAGTGTAAGGCAACATAAAATGGAAGTACACAGGTGTGTTACTTAATAGAGAGAAGCAGGATGATGGAAAGCCTGTTGGAGAAAGAAGCTGAGAACATTTGGTTTCAATGTAATTCTACCTAATTTCTGCACTTCCGTAAACCATATGTAATTTTTAAGTAATGTAGTTAAGAGAGAAATATTAAAATTTTTGTTTCTTCGTGTCTTTTTGTCTTAGTCATAAAAAAGAAAAGAACACATGTTTGACAAAGTAAAATCCATAACTCTAAAAATTAACTCACTGTTTCCAATGACAGAATTAGGCATACACGTAAATAATGTATTTTGTGGTATGAAAGAGACAAGTGTATGTTGTAGGAAAAAAACAAACAACTTACCGAAAGGCAGCTGAGTTGCTGTGAGAAATACTCAGTGGCATTGAAAGTAAAATCAGGTGGGTTTGCTGGGATCCATAATTGACTTTGATACAAAAAATGTGTAAATATTTTTCAGGGGTAATGAGCATCACCTTTTGGATTTGTTTGTTTTTAATTTTTTAGCAAAGTCTGCATAATTTGCATTCACCTAGCAAATGTAATTCTTTTGTTCATGGATAAGTAGTATTTGAATTTGATCATATTTTATTTCTTCCATTTTTATGGGAATACAAATGGTCTATCAGTGAAATTTAGGAGATTTTCCAAAAGGTACACTTCATATACCACTTCAGACCTGAATAAATGCTGGGGAAAAGTGTCCGTATTTTTAATGGAAGTAGAAATTCCTTAAGCTTAGATTTTGAATTGAATAAAACTACTTTTATACCTCATTAGAGAAATGTTTTAATTTCAAGGAAACTGTCACCCAAGCAAACAGTCAGTTTGGATATTTCTAACCAATTACAAAGAGAATCATGTCCAATTGCCTTTTCCTCTGGCCAAAGAACATTTTCAAGGTTTTAGTGAAATGTTAAGTATAGTTAACTACCTAATACATAACAGTGAGCAAATGTGTACACATTATTCTGCTTGAGCAAAAACAAAGCCCAACAATTTGTTTTAAAATAAGGGTCTCTTTTGTGTTCACTAAATGAGATATTCACTATCTTTCTCATTCTATATAATGATAACAGATGGGAATATTTTTCTTTAGATCGAGAATTTGGCATTTCACATGTTTAATTTGGCTCAAGATACATTTATAGAACTGTATTCCAAGTAGTGATTTTCTAAAAGGTTCCCTATAGAGTATAAATGTAATTATGTTAAATATTCCACCCATAAATTATAACCCTAACCCTAAAGGTCATTCCTTGGGCACAAAACAAAAACATAGGCCATTTTTGCTATAGTTTTTAGGCTACTCAGCGGAAGTCTATAAATTCCTACTCCAGGCTAATAACTGACTTAAAATTTGAATATGAATGCGATTAGTTTTAACTAACTCCCAAAATGACATATTAAGCTTATTAATTATGGACTTTCACCTTTGTATTTTGATTAACAACAAGGCTGTTTCTACATGACTGGCAGGCAAAGGGCCCACAGTAGATCTAGGTAGGAGGAGGAGACAATTTAGAATGTCTCAGCCAAAGCTTTCTCTGCTTTTGCTCTTTTGCAATTGCTCTGCTTGATAAAGGGGACTGGGCCACCTACACAACTAGCGCAAATCATTAAATCAATGCTCATTTTTAGAAGAGAGAGCAAGAGGAAGCCAGGCTAGCTTAAAAGACCCTATCTCAGGTTTCCAGGAAAATTGTAATGAATGAACAGCTTGCTGTGGCAGGTTTGGAGTCAATATTTAAGCTACAAAAAATCACAAGCTTTCATATCAGTGTGATAGAAGAGTAACTTCCACAGAAGTATCAGAGTTTCAAAGAGAAAGGAATTATGTTAGTTAATCCTATGCATATATAGCTCCTCTAATATCAGGCTTTTTTCCAGCATCATTTTGTAGGTTTTTATTTTAAATAGCAATAAATTGCAAACTAATATTGTGAATTTTGCTTTCTTTCCTAAACAACTCGGATGTAGGCCTCTTATCTTTTGTAACTTAAGATTAAGTTATATGTCTTACCTATAGCAAAGCATATTTAAATGTGAGATTTAATTAAATGGAAGTACATATAGCAACATAACTCAGTGGATCATGTGTTGAATTATATATATATATTTTTTGAATAGATATAAATATGGATAGATATATAGATATACTATCCTTTATAGTTATTAAAAATTTGGTTGCAAGGTAAGAATTTTATACTAATAAATTTTAAGTAGTTTAACAATTACATATAATAAAAAGAAGAATATGTTAACTAATCTTAAGCTTTTAAAATAATGTACTTTAAGGATACGGAGGAGAAGTAATGAATTCATTTTGAAGATCGGGGAAAGTTTTATGAAAAAAAGAGAAATTTCATATGGACAAGGAGAAAGAAGAGGAGGTAGTCTGGTTGGGGAGGCCAGCTTAAATGGAGAAAAGAGTGTTGGGGAATCCTAGGCTTTTGAGAGGAAGAGAATTGGAGGGAGAAAAATATGTGTGTGTGTGTGTGTGTGTGTGTAATCTCACTTTTTCTCATTCTAAGATTTTAGTTTAGTAATATTTCATTTTTTTTCTGGACTCCCACTTTCCACTTATTTGCTGACCATGTTCAAATTACTTAACCTCTTCATCAGGCATTCTGAAGAAAAATCCAGCTGGAATCCTGCTAATCTTATAGTTTTTTCCGGGAAAGAATTGTCCTGTTATCGCACCATCCCACAATATCCTAATGATAACATGGTAATTACAGAGCTAAAAGGGTCAATAGACTAGCAGCTGAACTTCATAATGAAAAGAGAACATATAGGTAAATTGGAGACATGTATCAGTATTTGAGCATGGTCATAGAAGGTAAAATTCTCTTGTTTTTCATATCAAAGAATTGGAATGTAATGACTAAAACACAGAGACCAGATTTACTAAAACCAGTGCCCTGGTCACATGGAGCATTTTCTTGGCTGCCAGGAGATACTTACATAGATAAAATTTCCAAGGTAACCAAAGTTACCTTAATTCTTTGAGGATTTAGGGTTCCCATCAACACCAAGAGAGTTATCTTTCTAAACACCAGTAACTAATTCTGGTAAATTCTAAAGACTATTTTTATTCCACCTGCAACGTGTATGTTTAGAAAAAGAATGCTTCTCAGATTTGGCATGGACCATGTCCAAGTCCAGGAAAATTTTGCTCAGGTAAATGTAGCATCCCATTGCCAGAGAAATTATTTATATATTGTCCAGTATGTGACTTGGATGTTTCCACTTTTGATTATGTCCACAATACTGAATACGTTGTCAAAAAATTTGTTCCCTAGTTGAGTTGATCATGCCATTGATATGCAATGTTGTGTTGATGCTCTAATTTTTAAAGGCATCAATTTTTCCTGTGTGTCAGATCACGGGCTGACAATACTTTCTTTATTTTTTTATTCTCTACTTCTTATTCTCTTATTGGTAGCTCCATTATAAAGCTTAGTACCCAGAGTTATTTTTCAATGAGCCATTCATTGTACGTGAATGTTGTAATATGAAATAAAACATTTGATATTACCAAAGCATAAAATAAAACAAATATATAGAAATTTCATCCTCTTAAGTCTTCATATCATTTGACAGCAAAACTATTGCCACATTGATCTCATGATAATAATTGTTTTCCAGTCTGGAAAAAAAATACTGAGTACAGTAATTGGTATAAGAAAATTAGAGAGAAAAGAATCCTTTTTCCAATCTACTCTCTCAGGAAGAAAAATGAGAAAAGTTTTAAAGAAAATGCTGTGTAAATTCTATTATATGTATTTGTTTATATGATTTTTTACACTAATTTTTAGGGTGCTATTTTTCTTCAACTTTGTTTTCAAAATAACTAAACCCCTTCCTGTTTCAAATGTCAGAGTTTTTTGGTTGTCATAGGTGAACAGTATCATAATTCAAAGCTAATACTTTTTTGACTGGTTACAGTTCAGTGGCTTTCTATTTTGGCAAAAGGACATATCTAAAATAGTAGAAAAAAAAGTCCTGACAAGTTCTCTCAAAATCCAGTTTAAATGCAGTCGTCCCTATCATGCTTGCTTAGGTGACCTGGTTTACATTCTGTCAGTCTGTCAGAGGTTGCTACACATAAAAAAGTTCTGAGAGCTTGGTGCAGTGTGTTGGCTGTTCGGAGCAGTGATGAAAGAAATAAGTCTACCAGAGCTGAGAGCAGTCATACTTGGTTTCAGGGTTGTGGTTGTGTGCAAACACCTGGACATATAGCTGTGCAAGTTAAGCAGGCTCATCTCCTGCCCCTTCACTCATTCATAAAAATGCTCAGTCAGAAATAATAAATAATCAATTCCTCTCATCTGTTATTACGGAGTTATGAGTTTACATATGTTATATTCTCCTAAATTCCTCATGCTTAAGGCTAAATCACATTTGAGCTGCGTCGTTTCAGTTGAATATACTCTTTATCTCCTAGGGCTTGCTGAAATCAATGAATTAAACACTAATTTAGTACATTAGGTGAGTAAAGTTTCAAATGTGTTTGATCATTATATGTGCCCCTATGATGAGAACAAAGTTATGGTGCTGCTAATTTGTAAATCATTGATATTTGTCTTAAATTAATGATTGGATAATTATACTAAAATATACACTGAAATCAAAGTGTTCATAAAATATTGCTATAAGAGTTGCAATGATATGTCGTTTCAAATGGAAAATAATACTTTTTCCAAGTCCTCTAAATCCTATAAATTAGGATGCTGGAGAATTTACCATGAGAAATTCTAGTTGTTGGCATCCAGAATACATGTGATTAATCTAATAATAACAACAAAAAAACATGAGAAGCCATTAAATGTTACGGACATTTGAATTTTCTTTCCTGAATTTTACACTGTTACCTTACAATTCCACTTCTCAGATTGCTTGTTCAAAATAAAAATTTGAAGCAATTTTAGCTCAAAGAAGCAGAACTGAAAACTGCATCTCTCCCTTTCTTAGAACAAGAAAAAAGCTGGACAAAGGGCAAATAAATGACTTTTCTTCTATCCAACAGAGCACTGAGGTCATAGGGCAAACTACTGGGGAAGGGGAGGCATATGTCCTAGTCCAACTTCTGTGGCTGAAAGAGGGGCAGAGGCACGTGTAAAGATCACAGGACTGAGAACTAGGATCATAGTGCTAGAAAAAAAACAGGTTTATTCTGAATATCAGAAAACAGCCTTCCCTTCCAGTCCCAGATCACATCACCATGCTTAAGGTATCATGTAAAAATGAGAGGAATGCAGCTGTGGAAGTTTCAAGAGACAGATTTTATTGGTGGAAGAGTAGAAAGGAAAGTCAAGCAGATAGCAGAAATTAGAAAAACCTTCTATTAAGCTTGCCCATCCTTTCAAAGGGTGGGTTTTTATTCATCTGTTAAGAGCCCAGCTGGGTTTAAACTTGTGGTTGATATGGTTACCTTGGATGCCCCAGAGGCTCCAGGGCTTCTAGGAAAAATGGCTGATTCTAGCATTGCAGCAGAGACAATACAAGATGAGCCCAGAGCACATGGAACATCCTTTAGAGCCAGAAAGTTAGAAAATGCTACAAAGAAGAATAGATGAGTCCTGAGGGACACAGAAAACAACTTAGAAAAGCAGCCAATGCTAGAATGGTTTGAGCAATGAGATAAATGACAATAGTATTGGGTGATAATCGAAAGTTAGAAAAACTAAATGAATGAATAGTTAAAGAAATGAAAGAAAAATAATTAAATGCATGGGAATGAATAATTAAATGTGAGAGAAGAAACAAATTTTTCTTACAGAAGAATTTTATTTAATAAGTTAGAAGAAAAGAATAGAAAATTACCATTAAAACAGCATAGCAATAATGGCTATTGGCACAATACATTGGAGAACATTAACATTAATGAAGAAACTGTAAGAAGCATGATATTTGCACATCGTCGGTGTATGCTTCACATAATAGTCACCAATTATGTGGTGATTTTAACATAGGTACACAAATTATATGATACTCCTCCCTTCAGGAGATAGAGTTTGACACCCTCCCCTTGAATATGGATGGGATTTAATGATTTACTTTACATTGTAACTTTACAGTGGAGGAACTGAAATACTGAGTTAACAAGTGATCAAGGAGAAACTCACCAGTGATAACTCATGTTGCTATCATGTATTCCTCTAATACGACACTCGCAAAGGGATATTACCTCTGTAGTACTCTCCCCACTAAATCCATAATTCCAGTTCAGTCATGAGAAAATATCAGAAAACACAAAATTGAGTGACATTCTGTAAAATATCTGACTAGTACTCTTCAGAAGAATGAAAAGTAAGGCATGATATAGAAACTGTCACATATTGAAGGGGATTAGATGATGTGATTAATAAATCCAACATGATATTTTGGATAGGATTTTGGAACAGAAGAAACCCAATAGAGGAAAATTTGGGGAAATCTAAATAAAATATCTAGTATAGTTAATGAAATTGTACAAACATCGTGAAATGTAAGGCATGATATAGAAACGGTCACATATTGAAGGGGATTAGGTGATGTGATTAATAAATGCAACATGATATTTTGGATAGGATTTTGGAACAGAAGAAACCAAATAGAGGAAAATTTGGGGAAATCTAAATAAAATATCTAGTATAGTTAATGAAATTGTACAAACATTAATGTAGCAATTTTGATTTATTAGCCATAGTTACGTATGATCTCAACCTTAGTTGATATTGGATGAAGGGTACATAGAAAATCTCTGTACTATTATTGAAACTTGTCTATAGATCTAAAATTATTTCTAGATAAATTCATTAAAACTTTAATGAAGATTAATGGTTCTTTTGATAATATGAATGCCTTAAAATCTTTAACAGTGATTACTCCGATAAATATAAACATATGTCTTGATTTTCAGTAGTAGACTCTTGTGCTCAATGAGCTAGAACCTTAGTTGAGATGAAAGTCTGGAAAAATGTTACTGGGGATTGAAATTGTAAGCTACAAGTAATTAATGCATCACTTTTAATACTAATCACTAAAGATTAGAACTCATTACTTATCTGACAATGGTCAATATTTTGATGTCTTCATTTTTTTCATATAAAAGTATTCTCTTAAACCAGTAACAAAAAAAATTTAAACCATTAGGACACTTGTTTAAATTAAATATTAAAAATATTAAAATCTTTTTTATGTGTAAATATGTATAATTTAATTTCATATAATTAAAAATAAATTGTGTTCAACTGAATTCTACATTCAGTCATAAGATTCCTCAAATCTTGGTATACATACACCTTTTCCTAACTAGAAATAACTTTCAAAATCAAACACTAATGCAAATGCTATGTGAAGAGATCTTATAGATGTAATTAGTCCCAAATTTCTATATCATGCCTTACTTTTCATTCTTCTGAAGAGTACTAGTCAGATATTTTAAAGAATGTCACTCAATTTTGTGTTTTCTGATATATTCTTTCTAAAGAATATCCTCACTGGGTGTCACTCAATTTAGGTGATCCTTTGAAAGAGACTGGGCTATTTCTATTGGAGATTTTACCAATTGTACCATTTGGAGATTCAAGTCATAAAAGGGATTTCACACAAAGAGATTACCTATTGCAATCTTTGAAGATGGAGGAGGCAAAGAATGCTGACAGCAAACAATGAAATGGGAATATTAGTCCTCTAACTGCAAGAAACTGAGTTCAGCAAATAACAAGAATGACTTGGGAAGTTTTTTTGGGGGAAGGCTCTATAAGAGAACTCAGTCTAGTCTGCACATTGATTTTAGCCTTGTGATACCTTCAGCAGAGAACCAGCCATTTCACATTGGGCTTCTAACCTACAGAACTGTGAGCAAATAAATGGGTATTGTATTAAATCACAGTTTGTAGTAATTTATTTCACAGCAAAAGGAAACAAATACAATAAATCGATAAGAATGAATCTGGATGAGAGCAAACTTTTGCTACAGAGGCTTCTTAATGAAATTTCCAATCTTCTGTCAACTTCAGTATCACTTAGTATTTTGTTTTAGATATATTATTTTGAAAATAAATCCTGTTTCACACACATAAGAAGTTGCTTATTATTTAAAAAAATTTTTTTTAACACTTCACATTGTGATTTTATGATCCTCTTCAATTAAATTAATCTGAAAATTTGGGGGTGAAGCAACAGATTTTTTTCAAACTAAGATCACTATAATAACTTAACAATTCTCATATTATTTAAAAGACACATTATATAGATAGCTGTTGATATATATCATTTAAAACACACTAAGCAGCAAATCTGTATAGTATAATACTATGTTCTATTATGTTTAAACTTATTTTTTAAAACTTACTATTATGTCATTTTGAACTGAAATGTTCTATCTAAATCTTGCATCATCAATCAAAATTTTAAAAAGTCAATCAAATAATCTGAAGAGTTTGGAGTCATTTTGGAGAAATATAGATTATGACAATATTGTTATACTGTATTATTGTACACTTTTACATGGAAATTTTTGGATGTTGGAATTTTTTAAAAGTTAATACAGAACTACCAGCTCCATAGTCAATTACTTATTTATGAAAATGGAAGGCTTAAAAAATTCCCAGTCCTGGCAGAGGAATGTTTAATTCCTCTTTAATATAAGCACATGAATGCATTAAACTAATTGCATAACTGAAAATAATTAATCATTCATGTCCTAAAACTTGGTATCTATAGTAAAATTAAGTGTACTTGTTGTTAATTGCAATTTTTAACAGGTAAACTATTTAAATAAAATTTGAATCAAGTATTTTGGATCCCCTGAATCTTTTCCATGTAAACGCATTTTTAAAAATCATTGACTTAAGCAATGTAGAATATAAACATGAGCACATCAGTTCAAGAGTCCTGGAATGAATTATTGACTAAGAATGGATCACTGAACCAAAGCTAAAAAAACCACAAGAGACCAACAACATTCTTGTAGGTAGAAGATGAATATCTAAACAAAATTGATGACTGCTCTCTTGATGATGATTTCTGGGCACAATACCTCTATATTCTTCACATTCCTGAAATTTAAGAAGCTCTACATTATATTTGAATGTAATCTCCCCTATTTAAATGTGTATCTCATTCAGTCATAATTGTATTTGAAATACCTTCTCAAGTTTCTTTTAATAAAAACTTTATTTTTATGATTTTACCTGAAAGTAGCAATCCTTTTATAAATTTAAATGTTCCTTATCATTCTTCATTTTTATAAAATTCTCCATGACTTTGATTATTCTTAATACTGATATCTGCATTGTCACAATCATCTTAAGGTTGATTTTTATAGTGTAGTGACCAAAGCCTGTAGGACTCACATGTGGAATTTAAAGCACAGTTGTCAAAACTTTGTACTGGTGTGGTGTCATGAACCCATGAATAAAATAGACCAGAGTGAAATGCTGTCACATCTAAGTAGACAATAAATGTTATCTATGTTCCATCATAAAGGATTGAGGCACATGTAAATTGGTCATTATCATATGCCAAAATACCCCCACGATAATTTTGGACAGAACAGATGAATTTGCAAAGATTTAGATGAAGAAAAAAAATAGAGACATCGGAAGAATAAGATTGCTTGGTGACTCTTGACTTCTACTTTTTCCCACTACGAGAAGGGCATTTTGAGGGCATTTCTACAGGGAAATAGATCCATAATTTGACTCCTTTTACACTCCAGCTGTTCTTACCCAGGTTCATTCCATCATCATCTCTTACCTAGAGCTTGATAATTATCTCCTAAATTGTCTTTCTGCTTCTACCTTTATATAACTGAATTCCTTCAACACGGAAGGCAGAGTGAACTTTCCAAAAGTAAATTGTGTCATATCATAGTTCGTCTTAAAACTGGACTTTCCCTCCTGCTTTCCTTATTGTAAAAACTGGAACCTTTGCAATGGCTATGAGACCTTATATGACCTACTCACTATCCATTAACTCTCAGATCTTCCCCTTCACTCACTCCCCTCTAATTAGGCTACCTTTAGTACCAGATATCAAACATACCAAAAATTCTTTATCCTTCAGACCTTTGTACCATCTTTTCTCAGAACATTCTCTGTCTAGATTTCAGCCTTCTACCCTCATTTCTGTTAGGTCTTGTTTCAACTCTAACATTCTCAATGAGCCCTACCCTAATCAGACTTTCAGAAATTTTAGAAGAGATACTAAAAAACATGCTTCGCTTTTCTATTTGAAACTAAAAGTATGTGGGATGAGAGCTGCTGTAGCTAATATTTTCACATTCAGCTGCTAAAAATGCCGAAGCAGAAAGTCCAGCAAAAGGATTAAGAAAAATCAATTCATCATGAATTGGTCTGAATTTTGAAAATAATATTTGAACCTGGATTAGTCAAAAATGTGAAAAATTATTTTTAAAATATTGATCGACTTTTTTCTTAAGCCTATTTAAAATTGCAAAATGTCCATCGCATACTCATCTCTGGTATCCCAAATTCCTTAACTTTTGCTATATTTTTCTTTCTCTTTCTAAAGCAGTACTTCTTTCATTCTACCATACTGTATATTTAGTTATTATGTTTCTTGTTTATTTTTCACTTCCTTTACTAGAATTTAATTTCTATGAGGGTAGAGATGAGGTTCAGGAACCTATTAAAATAGTTCCCAGCATAGAGTAGATACTCAATAATAACACGTGATTTGAATGGATAAATTTTGGGGAGCATTTATGAGGAAAAGCCCAGCTGTTGCCTGGGACAAGAGGACAATCATCATTTGAGATAAGCATCTCTAAAAGCTACTAGAAGTTTCATGAAGTCAACAGGAAAAAAAGTCAGCCTAGGTGAGATTTCTAAGCTTCCAGATAAGATCTCCTTGATGAGGCTGACAAGTTGAATGAAAATGGATTTTACAATTTTACTGAACACAGTGAGTAACCAAAAAAATGTGGAAATAACTAAAGCCATCCCACAAAAATCTATGAGGTAGGCAATGTGCTGTCTCAGACAGCCCTAAGAGATGAGGCTTTCCATTTGAACTGAATCTTGTTCAAAGGCAGAAAGATGGGTTGACATTTTAAAAAACACAAAAGACTAAGAAACCCTATCTCATTCTTTCTTACTCCTGTTAGCCAATCATTTATGCTGAAAATGATGATACAGAGGAAAAGGAAAGATAGGGCAACCCATAGTTCCTCTTTCTTTCAGTCAGTTCTTACTCATCAGCAAGGCAAAGCAAGAGAGTGTTGGTATAAAGTGCACATATCATGAAATAAGTTAACAACAGTTGAGTTTGTTTCCATCAGCATCCCCAGTCCATTGTAAGAATGAAATACAAAGACATTTACAAACTAAGAAATACAAATTATATAGTTTGAGTGATTCTGCATATGAGTCAAATGCTTTTATACTTGCATTTATAACTGGTATTACACAATATAAATATGAAAGATAAAATTCATACTAATGCTTTCAAATTGTATTTTTTTACTTAGAACTATATTAAATATCAAATAAAAATAAAAAGCACAAAAATTCAAGAGAGATTATGAAAGAGAGGGAGAAGTTTATATTTTAGTGAGATTAACAGCATTTTATCCTGATTTTTGAACAAGGGGTTTTATAGTTTCATTTGGCACAGGGCTCCACAAACTATGTAGCTGGCTCTAGTTGTAAAGGAAAGAAGTTCTGTGGAGACATAATAGTCACCAAAAAAGGTACATTAAATAAAGGATTTGCTATAAGAAGACATTTGAAGGTAATCTCAATGCAAGAGTCAGGGAAAATGTCCTTGATGTATGTTAAATGTTTCCCTATACATGAAGGTTGTTACTATCCACCAGTTTTATTCATTATCCTCAAGTTATGGGACCTCTCAAAACATCTACCTCAGGAGTGTCAGCTAGAAATCTTTTGGTTACAATTAAAAAGAAAACTGGCTTAAGAAAACGATCAATAAATATTTTAAAAATCGTTTTTTACATATTTGGATAATGCACATTCAAATGTTATTTTCAAAATTCAGAACAATTCCCTATGGATTGATTTTTCTCAACCTCTTGGCTGCATTTTCTGCTTTTTCATCTTTAGCAGGCTACACGTGAAAAAAAAACTAGCCATGGCTATAGCTCTTATCAATGTACTTTTAGGTTCAAATAGATAGCAATGTGAAACATCTTTTTCAGTACCTCTCGTAAAAGTTCCAAGTTTCATTGTAATTAAGTGTTCTTAGTTTGTATGCTCACCTCTAAGCTGATCATTATGGACAGGAATGAGTAATGGAATACTATTTAAAGTACTTGGGCTCAACATAATGGTCACATAATCTCAAAGAAAAACAATAGAGTATGCCAATTTTTTACCTATTGTTTCTCAAGTCCATACATTTCTGCAGTGTATGCAAGGGATGGAACCATGAAATCTATACTTCTAAGGCTCAGTAGTGGATTGGCTTTTGGTTTAGTTTGATTAATGGATGGCATCAGTAAAGAATTAGGAGGCAGAAGATGGAATCCAAACACTGCTTCTCATCTCTTTACTTCTTAAAGGCTCACTGGCAAAAACGAGTTGCTCATTCTCCAGAGGCCTGCAGTGATCCTTTCTAAGATAGCACATGGTGACTAATGATTCTTTGTGGAGGATATAGGCCCCCAAAACATCAGCCATGCCAGCATGGATTCAGCAGTAGTAGCTGTCTCCAGTAGCACAAGCAACAAGTGCAATTATATGCTGTGTTAACATCATCTGCTGTTTTTCATTTAGTCTTAAAGTCGATAATGACTTCTTGCGGCTTCTAATATTTAAGTTACCTAATCTTTCAATGTGCACTCCCTCAGACTTCAAACACTCTTTAACCAGTTCCTTGTTCTGAAATTCATAGCGTGTTTTCTGTCTTCATACCCGCTTGGTGCAGAGGACATTCCTAGTTATCAGAATAACGAATGTCAAGGGACCAACAATTAAAGTTCCCCACTTTGTTTGCTTTGAATAAAATTGATATTGGGAGCATTTCATTTTGCCTCTCAGGTTTTACAAACAAAAGCATGTGAAGGTTGAATTTCAGAGAACTATTGGTATCTGTAATTATCATCTGTGTAATTCAGGACATGATAAGACAGATCTAATAGAATTTTATAGTGTGACTTGTTTAATCGCAGGTTTTTAAGTACTGTATTAGTGATAGTGCCAGCGTACAATTTTATATTTCAAACAACTATTTTTTAGGTTGATGGAATATCAGAAAGACCATGTTTGAGCATCTTTTCAGTTACATGTTTTCTTCTTCATGAGATCTGAAAATAAAAGTAAACTTCTGGAGTGTCACTTTGAATTGGTTACAGATAATAAAGATAAAGAGATAGGTTTACCAAGCTGTTATGGGAGAGTCCATGTTATCATTTTATTTATAGTTAACATTCAATTCTGACAATATTATGTCATGTATGATTTTAAGTCTCATGGTATCCAAAATCTTTTGTTCTTAGCTTAGATATTTGACAGACTTATGAGACTAGTGATCCTGATTTTGTAATTATAGAAAAGAAAAACAGTATGTTTTGGCAAAGAAGATATAAACTTTAAAATATTTCATAGAATATTTTGGACATATGGGTCATCTACTACTTCTAATAAGTATAATAATTATCAATAGTAGTAACATTAATTAGTAAGCAACAACAAAGTCGTCATATAAGACTGGCAGTTGACAAAGAAAGAATGATTCTTTGTTGGGTCCAATATGTTACTTGCATAGGCAGGTAAAGCAAGATGAGCTAAGGTGATAACTTGCTGTCATATCCCTTGTCCCATAGGATGGCACAGATACAAAAGGGGCCTGATGACATGGCGATGAAATCTGCACAATTGGCCTGTACTGTTGAAGAATTAATTCTGTGCTGCATTAATTCTAAGCAGTTTCACAGCCTGCAGCGGTGCCATAAGGTAGAGAGGCAGAAAGTCTCATACCGTATCAGAACTCTGGAGTTGATAAGAAACTGTCATGACAGCTGTCTGGAAGAGAGGGGAGTGAGTGAGAAATGGCCTTACAGCAGCTCCTCACTAACCTCCTAAGTTCTCATGTTATGGGAGGATTACTGGTGTTCTGTTGAGGCTCATGTCAGCTTTGATTAAGCCGTGGCTAGATGGTCTGTGTGGAGACATGAAACATCTATAGTGTGGCACAGCAAAGCCATTCCCCTGGGAAAATTACACATAATACCAAATGGAGTAATGTGTTCTATGATTAGAACTAGTTACACATAGAAAGTTATAATAATATATCTAGCTATGATTTGTTTAGTCTAAGAGATATCCCATCCTAGTTTTTCCTTACCTTTATTTACTTGGTTATGAGATGACAAGCATCAGTCATAACTTGCTGAGATAAATTTTTCCTCTTGCTTTTGAGGAGGCACTATTAGGTTCTCACATGAGCTTTTTGGTTATGGGACACTCAGAATTTATTGCTCAGTTCCTGTTATGTTCAGTTCCTATTATGTTCCTGACTCTATCCTCAAAGAATTCTGTGCTAGTCTATGCTGATCTGGGTTTCTAAAACACAAGGACAATCATGGGCCAAAATAATATATATATGTTTCAAAGAGGTTGAATATTAAGTGGAGATGAATATATTCTTTTCGTTTGATTACAATGAAGTGTAACGGGCAACTTGTAAGTATGTGAGCAACTTTGTTCTGTATTATACACATGCACACACACACAAATATTCTCTCACATATGTCTAATGTATACAGGATTTGAAGCCAATTTTATCTCCCTTTAGATCCTTTCTGCTTTCAGAAAGTAGAAGTGAACTATCCTTTCCCTGAATGTCTACAATTCAGTGTTTGTCTGAGATTGAAAGTACACAGTGTGAATCTTTTTTTTCTGCTTGGATTCCAGGCTATTATAGCCACTTAATTATGCAATAGTATTCAAGGTTACTTCCTTGAATGTGCTATTGAGGTTAAGTTGAAGACCCAAGTCATCTTACTGTGCTATTTTACTCTTTAAAAAAAGCACGTACATATTATCATAAAAAAAAGAAGCAACAAATTCAAAGTCGCCTGTGCTTTTGATGTTTTATCTATGAAAGTATTGCCAGAAAACAATATCATGAGGGTTTGCTCTGTGGTTTCTACTAGATTTACAGTTCTTTTTCAGTGTTTTATTTTATTTTATTATTAGTTTCAAGTATACAATACATTGGTTAGACATTTATATAGTTTATGAAATGATCCCTGTAATTACTCTATCTTCTCTCTGGCTCTACACACAGCCATTACATTACTGCTGACTGTATTCCCTATGCCATGCTTCCCATCTCTGTGACCATCTATCAACTACCAATTTGTATTCTTTAACCCTTTACCCCTTTCTCCCAACCTCCCCACTCCCCTGCCCTCTGGCTGTCACCAGATTGTCCTCTATTTGAGTCTGCTTTCAATTCTTTGTTCTTTTTTTCCTTAGATTCTGCATATAAGTGAAATCACATGATATTTATCTTTCATTGTCTAACTTATTTAGCTCAGCATAAAAACCTGTAGGTTCATCCATGTCTTTGCAAATGGTAGCATTTCATTTTTTGTGGCTGAGTAATATTCCATTGTATATATGAACCATAATAACTTCTTTATCCAATCATCTGTTGATGGGCACTTAAGTTGCTTCCATATTTTGGCTATCGTAAATAGTGTTGCCATGAACATAAGGATGCATAGACCTTTACGAATTATTGTTGTGGTTTTCTTTGGATTAATACCCAGAAGTGCAATTGGTGGGTCAAAAGATATATCCACTTTAAATTTTTTGAGGAACTAGATTGTTTTCCATAGTGGCTGTACCAATTTGCAATCCCACCAACAGTGTATGAGGGTTCCCTTTTCTCCGCATCATCACCAACACTTGTTGTTCTTAGATTTATTGATGATAGTCATCTGAAAAGTGTGAGATGATATCTCGTGGTGGATTTAATTTGCATTTCTCTGATGATTAGTGACTTAAACATCTTTTCATATGTCTATTGGCCACACTACCTGATATCAAACTATACTATAAGGCTGCAATAATCAAAGCAGCATGGTACTGACATAAAAACAGATACATTGATCAAGGGAACAAAATAGAAAGCCCAGAAATAAATTCATGTCTATACGCTCATTTAGTATATGACAAAAGAGGCAAGAATATACAATGAGATAAAGATAGTCTCTTCAATAAATGGTATTGGGAAAATTGGACAGATATATGCAAAACAATGAAACTGGACCACCTTGTTACATCATATAAAAGAAGACTCAAAATGGATTAATTTTACAGTTTTAAGTGTTAAGTTTAAGTCTTTAATTCATTTTGATTTGATTTTTGGGTATGGTGAGAGGTAAAGGTCCCATTGACCAAATGGGATTTATTTCTGAGATATAAGGATGGTTCAACATATACAAATCAATAAATGTTATACACTATATTAATGGAATGAAGGATAAAAATTATGTAATCTCAACAGATGAAGAAAACACATTGGACAAAATTTGATACCCTTCATGATAAAAATACTCAACAAAATATTTTTAGGAGTCATGCACCTCAGCATAATAAAGGCCATATATGGTAAACCCACAGCTAACATCATACTCATTAGTGTAAAACTAAAAGCTTTTAAT
>NW_011888835.1:3889581-3899488 GCF_000151845.1 Pteropus vampyrus
ATATTCCTAAAGACTCCATCAAAAAAAAAGCTATTAGAACTAATAAACAAAATCATGAGTGTTGCAGGATACTAAATCAACACACAAAATTTTCTTGTGTCTCTGTACACTACCTACTATTTGAAAAGGAAATTAAGCAAACAATCCCATTTATAATAGCATCAAAAAGAATAAATACTTAGAAATAAATTTAACCAAGGAACTGAAATACTTCTACATTCAAAATCGTAATACATAGATGAAAGAAATTAAAGAAGACATATGAAAACTCATGCCATGTTCATGAATTGAAAGACTTAATATTATAAAAATGTCCAGAGTACAAAACGGGATCTACAGATTTAATGCTGTTTCCATCAAAATTCCATTGGCATTTTTTTCATAGAAATAGATAAAACACTCCTAAAGTTCATATGGAAAAACAAAACAAAACAAAAACTAGAATAGCCAAAGCAAGCTTGAGAAAGTAGAACAAAGAGGCATGATATTTCCTCATTTCAAAATATATTACAAGGCTATAGTAATTAAATAGTATATTACTGGCATCAACACAGACATATAGCCCAATGGAACAGAATAGAGCCAGAAATAAACCCATCGACTACTAATCTCTTAGAAAGGCTCCAAGAAAACACAAAGGGAAAATGACAATCTCTTTATAAATTACATTGGGAAAACTGAATATCTGCACTATTTTTTTTTTAATTTCCACTGAGATGTTGAACAGTATTTGTTAACTCAGCTTGCTGGTTGGCCTTGTAATAAAGACAATTAACGTTTTGATATACTATTTCTTCTAGTTTAGTTTTAATTTCTCAATATATAAAATCTCCCAAATGGTCATGAATTAGGACCCAGGAAAAATGAAAACCAAAAATATTTATTAATTTATTTCTATCATTTTTCCCTATTTAACTTCCCTAGATAAGACTAATATTCAATTATGACTTATAACTGGTAACATTTATGTATGTCTAATTATTTATTTGTAATCATAGATTAATGAATTAATTAACAAACATTTAATAACCACTCACTAAGCAATGTACTCATATGAGATATTTAATATTGGAAAAAGTCTTCTCCTTTTTGTAATTTATGATTTATAAGGGAGGAAGAAAATAAAAAGTCAAGTATTAATAAAATTACAAATTATGACACAATAAAATGGAAAGCAGCTATTTCCTAAGGTAAAGAATATTAGATTCAAGATTTATGGATTTAAGATTTTAAGATTTGTAAGTTAAGTAGAGAAAAACAACCAACAAGGAAATACAGAAGAGACAGATAAAAACGTTGCTGTCATGGAGGCTAAAATAAAATAGTGCATCATAAAGTAGACAATGCACAATTATTTAAGATGTTGCAAAAATTGCTTTTAAGGTTAAAAATAAAAATTCACAATAGAATTTAGCAACATGAATCATCATTTACTTAAAAATAAAAAATACTCATGTTGGATGGCAAAATCTAGATTGGAGGGTACTAAAGAAAGAATGGATGATGACAAATTAAAGAAAGCATTTTTAGACAACTTTATCAAGAATCTTCCCTTTTGTAAAGAGAAGCAGAGATGTAAGGCAATAGCTGCAGAAAGAGTTGAGAAAAAAATTTTTTTAAAGATATGCTATATTCTCACATGTTTAAATATTAATTAGAATAATCCAACAAAAGTGGAAATGCAGTGTTAATAAGATGTGAAGAAGGAAGACTTGAAAAAGCAAGAAGCATGAGAATCAAGACCATCCTTGGAATGAATGGCCTTAGGTATGAGGAAGATTTGTAAAAAGAGGACAAAAAACTCAATGGCACAGGCAGTTTAGAGATTGGTAAAATGAAGGAGTTGTTGTTTTAATGAGTTCCATTCTCTCAAGAAATTATGAAGCACATAGTTAAATTTACCCAGGTTTGAGTATTTTTCAGATGAATACATTTGACTAATAGACAAGAAAGGGAGCTGAGGCTTTTGAGAGGCATTGTTTATAGTGATAGATTATTAAATTTAAACTTGACAAGGAAAAATGGGTTCTGATTAATGGTGAAAAATTGTAAGAGACAACTAAAAATTGGAGGTCTTGATAAAGTCAAAATATTGTTGAATAGGGGAATTTGTGCAAGTGAATTATAGTCTAGAGGAATTGTATTGAGAATGCTTAATCCTTAAATTTGTAATTTCAGATTGGTATCATTTTCTTATGATGACAGAGATTAGTGTCTGTGTGTGGGTGATTCATATTGAAAAGAGAAAGTGATGATTGGATATAAAAGGTTCTAGAAAATGACAAATGGATTTATTTTATTAAATAGGCTAAAGACCAATTAGGGTGTTCCCAATTTTCTGTGTGGGTCAAATGTAAAACTAGTACACCAGTCATGTACAGTGGGACCACATAAAATGTATGGTGTTTAAAATTAATTTGCCCAGACACTTCTCCCAAGAAGACATACAAATGGCCAACAGACATATGAAAAGATGCTCAACTTCACTATCTATTAGAGAAATGCAAATCAAAACCACAATGAGCTACCACCTCACATCTGTTAGTATAGCTATCATCAACAGGAAAAGTAAAAACAAGGAGAGGTTTTAGGGAAAAAAGAACCCTCATATGCTACTGGTGAGAATGTATGTTGGTATAACCACTATGGAAAACAGTATGGAGGTTCCTCAAAAAATTAAGAATAGAATTACCACATGACCCATCAATCTCTCTTCTACGTATTTACCTTAAAAACCTGAAAATATTTATCTGTAAAGATATATGTACCTCAATGTTCATAACAGCATTATTCAGAGTGGTCAGGACATGGATGCAACCAAAATGTCTTACGATAGTTGATTGGATAAAAAAGATATGGTACATATATACAATGGAATATTATTCAGCCATAAAAAAAAAAAAAGAAATACTGTCATTTGTGACAACATGGATGAACCTTGAAATAACCATGCTCAGTGAAATATCAGTCAGACAGAAAAAGTTTAAAACCACATGACTTCACTCACATGTAGAATATAAAATTAATTTGCCAACTGCAACTCAAATGTTTGGAAATAAGACAATGTAGACATTATTAATGAAAGTTACAAGCTTGGAAGAACACAGTTTCTATAGATTCACATAACTTTCAATAATTTAACAGCAATTATCAATGACGTAGTTAATTAACATGATAGAGATATTTGTTTAAAAATATTTTTATTGCAGTGTGTATTTTATAGAATATTTGATTTAGCATTTCCCAAAAGAAAGGTCAAGAATGAAAATTTTATAAATCTGTAGTAAAAAAATTATAAATCATTAGTAAAAATAATTTAATTTGAATACACATTTAAATACATCTAATTTAAATACATATAGGAGTCCTTCTATATCTACGGTGGATCCATTTCAAGACCCACAGTGGCTACCTGAAACTGCAGATAGTACCAAACATCATATATACTATGTTTTTTCCTGTATGTACATACCTTTTCTCTTTAAGAAAGCACTTTATGGCTTTTTGGCGTATTCGAATTGCTAGCATCACTACTCTTGCACTTTGAGGCCATTATTAAGTAAAATAAAAGTTACTTGACCACAAGAACTGCAGTCCGGAGACAATCTGATGCCTAAGAGAGGTAGCACATATGGTGTGGATATGCTTGATAAAGGGATAATTCACGTCTTGTGTGGAACTAAGCTGGATGGTACAAGATTTCATCATGCTACTCAAAATGGCATGTATTTTAAAACATGAATTTTTTATTTCCAGAATTTTTCACTTAATATTTTCAGACCATGATGAATGGTGGGTTAGTGAAACTCAGGGTGATTTTGCCCCCCCAGATGGCATTTGGCAGTGTCCAAAGATGTTTTTGGTTTTCATAACTTGAGGATTTATTACTGGTATCTAGTGGTTATAGGCTAAGAATGTTGCTAAATATTCTACAAAGAACAAAAAAGCTCCCACAATAAAGAATTGTCTGCTCCAATATGTCAATAGTGCTAAGGTTGAGAAACCCTGCTTAATCGGAATAAATTGTAGTAAGGGGCTACTGAAAATATATTTGAAAATACGGTATCAATAGCCTTGTTGTGGATAAAAGTTAAAAATGAATATCTTTAGTTTCTTTAAATTGCTTTAAAATTTATTCATTTCTTTTATTATACCTTGTTGATACAACTTTCTTTACATGTATATATTTAACAATAAAACAATTTCAATATATATTATTTTCTGCAATTATTGCTATTAATTCTACCTAGATTAAATAAATTAAGAAATAAATCATTTCACTTGGTATGTTACACAAATAAATATTTTAAAAGGAGAGTAACTATTTTGCTCATAATTATTTAGTCAGAATTGAGAAATGGCAAAATCATTACATGTATTTTAGTGATTATTCTGATAGCGGCTAACCACATTAACTACATTAATTTAATTTAAAATAATTAAAATTAAATTTTAAAAATCTAGTTCCTTGGTCATACTAGTTATATTTTCAGTGTTCAATAGTCACACATGGCTAATGGTTGCTGTGTTGAACAGCCCAGATATAGAATAATTCTATCACTTTACAAAGTTTTATTGGACAGCACAGCTGTATATTAATCACTTAAACATATGCTTCAATGAACAACATCCATTCTTGAAATATTTGCAATTTTTCTATACTATGTTTGTTTTGATTATATTTAATTTAACATTATTTTATTCTTTTTGAAATAAATAATAAAATTTGAAATTGTAAATTATATATCTTTTTATTTTATTTTCTTGGTAATTTATTTTTTGTATTTCAAAATAGTATCAGTTCGCAATGAACTGGAAATTAAAAGGAAAGAAGGAAGCAAGGAAGAAAGAAGGAAGGAGGGAGGGAGGGAGGGAGGGAGGGAGGAAGGAAGGAAGGAAGGAAGGAAGGAAGGAAGGAAGGAAGGAAGGAAGGAATAAACTCAAATGTAATATTTCATCCTTGACTGAGAAAAGAGAAGTACTAGCCTAGAAGATTCTGGGCCCTGAATGGACAACAATATATAGAGATTCGTAAATAAATTTGTACCATGAAGACAGATTATGGACTCCTAAAAAACAGAAACTAGGTGCTATACCTCTTCTAATCCTTAGTGTTCACATATAGTTAAAATTAATAGATGCTTGATTGTATTAAATTGTATTCTCAGGTTTTTTTTACACACTTTTAAGTCTCTTTGTAGTCATCAAATTGCCATTAGTAAGCATCATCATAATTCCCTATTCATTAATCAATAAACTACATATTTTGTATTACAGAAAAACTCAGTCAAATTATAGTCAGATCATATTCTCCAGAACATAAAACTTAGATACATACCATCCTGCTTATAATGAAATTATGAATATGTGAGCATCAAGCTGACATTTTAAAGAGTTTATATATCTCCTTGGAGTAAAGATAGTCATTGCAATTTTATGCAAGTTTATTGCTCTGTCTGGAAAGAAATGCAAACTCTTTTTTGAAATCTGAGAATTACTCAGGCAGAAGAAAGGTGGGGCTTTCTCTTAACTTCCTAAATGATGGGAAGTTTATTCTTACTGCTAAGGCATTTTAGGCCTTAGATTAGCAAACCATCTGCTACAGCTAATATTTACAAATCTCAGAGAAAATAAAACAAATTACAGAGAAATTAAAATAAACATATATGTATTATAAATTGTGAATACAGAATTTTGTTTTCGTTTTATACTATGCTGAACCTCAACAGCTTCTCTCTCCTTATGCTACAGGGAAGTCACACATGTGAAAATGTACAAATGTGAAAAGACATTCTTATTTTTTGTAGTTTCCTAAACAATATATGTGCATTTGTTTAAACATGACAATTTATTTTTCTGTCTGGTTTATTTTAATATATTATAGAAACATATTATCTCACCATCCAGACCGCTAAACATTTTAGATAACTTAGGGGGAAGGAAACAAAAAATAATGGGTAAATATTTAGGTTACTTAATGGGGGCAATTAAGATGATAAAATTAGAATGTGTGTTTTGCTTTTTTTTTAACATGATAAATGCAAATTAAAGGTTTACTATAGTAAGCTGTTGAGATTAAAAACAACATAAGAAGGGTTCCCATATTTCTGGAAATTAGTTACTAGAATGAGATGATATACAAATTACCACAATAATAGAATGTACTTAGTTCATCATCTACAAATGATGTACATTGTTTTACTAATTTCAAAGGGCCAGTGGTTATTTGGTGGAGTATGACAGAGTAGGATAGAGAGAATGACTAGAATTTGTCCTGAATTTTAGCTTAGGGACAGAATTTTGATATATGGACAAAGTATCTGGAGAGACTGAATTCCTTTCAAGTTATTTGTCAGGTAGAGAATTGTTAAATCATTTGCCTACCCTTCTCTTTCACATACATACACATACAAATTCCCCTTTATTTCCATTTCCAAGAAGGAGATACATTGTTTTACATTGATCAGATCCTAATTCATGAAGATATGGGAAGTACATGAAGACATGGGCAAATCTTTGATATGCTGCTAATCTCTCTGGGGACACTAATACATCCTTGATGGCCATATTAATATATACTAGTCGTATTTTCTTAGTATTATATTAGTATTATATATAAGGTGATTATCTCACACTAAATAATAATCAAAACTTCTTCCTTACTTACCTCTGTGTTTCAGCCTCAAAGAAGAAGACAGCCGACAAAATTTATAACATTCCAGTACACTGTATGAGAAACAGTATTTGAAAGTAGAACTTTATTATGAGATATATTACTGAGATGATATAGAAACTTAAGGGTTTTTTCCTTATATTTCTCTTCTAATTTAACTCATAATAGTCATCTTAATATCACTTAAATATCTTCAAAATTTGATATGTGTGCTTAATGCCTGTCTATCATCTATTTATATCTTTATATTTTTATTTACTGTTTTAGTCATTAAGTGCTACAGTAACAGCCTTTAAGTAACAAGAACAAAAAACTAAATTTATCTTGTAAATCTTTGAGGTATTCATGTTATCTGTTGATAGTTCATATGAGTTCAACTTCTTCTCATTCCAGAACTTAGAACTTTATCTAGGGCATGGTGTTCTCTAATAAAGGTGAAGAAAAGAGGCAGAACCACATCATAAAAGCATAATTTAATGTCTGCTTGAATGTGGAATATGTCATATCTGTTTATATTGAATTGGTCATAGCAAGTCACATAGCCAAATAAAAGGAGTTGAAGTGTTTTACCTGAAGAGAATCACATTAAGACATTGAAGAAGTGAATAATTGTGAATAAATAATGACATATGTCATACCTATTTACAATTATTTTAAGAAACTCCTTTTAGACTCTAATTTGAAAAACTGACATTGTTTTATACCTATTTTTTTAAATTGCTCATTTTCCATTAATGTAGTACATATATTATTCCATAGATATTAAATTTATACTTTGAATAAGCACAAATATTATATAGTGTGTGGATAGTTATCAAAATATTTACTTACTGATAAACAAATTATGTTGCCTTAAAATCTATCATTACAAACAGTGTCTCAGTAGCATCATTAGATGTATGCGCCCTTGCCTACACGATTGTCATTACTGGAAGGATTCCAAAATGGAGAACTACTGGATCTAAAGGAATATACATTTAGAAATATATTTTGAAATACACAAATATTCCAAGTAGTGAATACAATAGAAATGTTGAAACTGTGAAAAGTATTCTAAAACAAACACATATTTAACTAACACCTGATTAAGCAAATATACTGCTAAAATCTTGGAACCTTTCTCCAACCATGTGACCATCTCAAAATACAATCTTCACAATCCTGATTTTTAAATTAAATGGTTCTTTACTTTTTTATAGATTTAACTTTTTAATGCCTGTATCTCCAAATAATATATTGTGAATTTTTTGCCTTTTTTTAAACATTTATACAAAATGGATGACAGTATATTTTTCTGATTTTCTTCTGCTTTCTAATCAACATTAGGATTTTAGACTTACCCAATTGATACAGACATGTTCCAATTCCTTCTTTTTTACTATGGTGTAGTAGTCCATTATATGAACATAACATCTATTATGCATCTATCTTACTTTTGTTGAACATTTACATTATTTCTAGCATGTGACTATCACCAACAATATTTCAGTGATTATAATTGCACATTTCTTCTGGTATACATATACGAGGGTTTCTTCATACCTAGAAGTAAAATTGCTAAGTCATAGCTATGCATATGTCCTACAATATTAGTTAATATCCAACTGTTTTCCAAAATATTCAGGCCACTATATATTCTCAATAGCATTGTATGACAATTTACTTAACTCTACATCTTTGTTTTTACACGTTATTAGCAGATTTTATTTGAAATGTAAAAAATAGAAAACATACCAGTACAAGGAGCATATGGTATGTTACTATAGTGTTACTTTGCATTTCCCTAAAACATAAGGTTGTGTCTTTTCACATACAATTATATGCTTATCATGATCTTGTTCTATGAAATGTCTTTTGACATCTTTTGCTCATTTTTCTACTTTGATTATTCTGACACATTTTGTATTCTGTCGCTATTTAACTATCCACAATTCATCACATATATTTTTTAATTTTAAAATTAAATTTATTGGGATGACATTGGTTAATAAAATTATATAGGTTTCAAGTACAGGACAATTCAATAATATGTCCTATGTATATTGCATTGTGTGTTCATCACCCAAGGTCAAATCTTCCTTTATCCTTACGTACCTCCTCCCTCCCCTATTTCCCTCTGGTAACCACTAAACAGTTGTCTTTGTCTATGAGTTTTTGTTTGTTTGTCTTGGTCTTTTGTTGCTTTCAGTTTTATATTTCACATATGAACGAAATCATATAGTTCTAAGCTTTTTCTGTCTGACTTACTTTGCTTAGCATGATAATCTCAAGATCTCCATAGGAAAAGATGAAATACTGCCAATTGTGACAACATGTATGGATGTTTTAAATACATTCTTTCAGCTTCTTTATTGCTTGTGTCTTAACAAACAGAACTCAAATCGTATTTGAATTAATTTGTATTTTCACAGTTTTTTATTTCGTGTTTCATTTAATAAATGTTTTTCTACTCTAAACTTACGATTATTCTCATGTAATTACCACTAAAGGTTTTATAATTTTGATTTTCACATTTGAATCTTAAACTTGTCTGAATTAATTTCATAATGATTTGGTTAAGCATCTATTTTATTAATGTTTTCTAGACAGAAAAATTATTTTTCTGGCAATGTTTATATAATAGCCCATCCTTTTAATACTGATCCGAACACCCAGTTTGTGATAAGAGCAATTTTTCTATATATGTGTGGGCCTTTTTCTGGCCTCTATTCTGTCTCATTTGATTATCCCTTTATATATTTCTCAATGACTATATTTTATTGAATAAATATGATATAAATTTTAAGATGATAAATATACCATGATAAAGTGATTTTTAATCAATTCAAATTTTTACTTTATATTTACTTATTGCAAGGGTTTGTTTAACTTCTATAGGCACAAATTACGTCACATTTCACTTTTTTTTCATAAGTAAGAGGAAAAAAATTACACAAATTAAAAAATTCTTAAATCTCAAAAAATCACTTTAAAATTTTCTGAAACACATATTGACTAACAAGTACGGATTTCCATATTTTACTATCTGTTGTGCCATCCAATATGTTGCTGATGCAGAATTTCTTAAAATAATTCATAAAATGACAAAAAGCCATTGTTTATCATTATAAAGCATTAGCTTAATTTGACTCACATAGGGAATTTATAACATACTTCTTACCCATCTTCACCCCTGTTCCTCCACATGAAAACATTTCTTAGTGTTACATGGGTATTTGATTATTCTTTTGTCAC